>NC_134494.1:25595541-25693041 GCF_040206685.1 Ascaphus truei | reverse complement strand
CCCTCATTGGTTGAATTTTCCAGCGGGGAGTTGGGAGTTCTCCACATACTGGATTCATTGTAATTCTCAGAGACGCCTTCAAAAGGATTCTCTGGTGCAGGAGTCTGACTTCCAATAGGTTTTTCTTAAGACGCACAAAATAAGTGGGTTCTTAATAAAATGTGTACAGTTCCCATAAAGCAGCAATCTTCCCCCACCCAAAAGCTTATGAGTTTAACTAATATACATGTTTGTATTTTGCCCTCTAAGCATGCCCTGCACTTAAATATATATATTTTTCTTCTTCTAGTGTTAAATTAGCTTAATATCCAGCATCAAATATTACCATAGCAACGTTTAGACCATAGGTTGGCAACTCCAGTCCTCAAGACCCATTCCTCCCCCCCCAACAGGTCAGGTTTTCAGGATAGTCCTGCTTTACCACAAGTAGCTCAGTCTCTGCTTCAGCACATGTTGCTCAATCTGTGGCTGTGCTGAAGCATGTATATCCTGAAAACCTGATCTGTTGGTGGCCCTTGAGGACTGGAGTTGCTCACCTCTGCTTTAGACTGCACCTGGCTCTAGTGAGAGCTTCATTTTAACCTACTCGTTTTTTGTTTTGTTTTCCATATAGATTTGGTTTTGGTACCTACGTATAACCAGGTGGTCTGGAGTTGAACTATATTCTTTTAAGCTCCAGGGACCCCCTGTCCAAGAGATACTTAACGGTTTAGCTGCCAGTAGGGCAAACAGCATTTCTGACCAATCTTGTGGGTATTGCAGGCCGATAGGAAGCTGCAATGTCATACCTATTGGATGACCAGGGGGACCATATTTGAAAATCCAGGACTGAACATGGGCAACTAAAAACCAGTATCTGGGAAATCGCAGGGTACCCCTAAAAAGAACTCCGGGTTCAAAATCTGTAAAACAATTTAAAAAAAAAAAAACACTTTTTAATAAAAAAAAAAAAAAAAAAAGGGGGGGGGGGACTAACATTTCCTTAATCACTGCACTTTTACTGTTCCAATAAAGAGACTTGTTATAAGCGGACCTGCAGGTTCCGGTTTGCATTGCCCGTAATAGAATGTGTTACATGCAAGGTCAGCGTTCCATTGCAAATAATGGAACAATAGATAGCTCTGCACAACTATCATATCCAGCTATACAACATGGGTAGAATACATTTCCAGCACTAATTAACTGCTAGGGGTGTCGTTATGCAGCCATGGAGGAGGAGGAGAAGTAGAGCCTTGGTTGACAAATCAGTCCATTGGTGGTCATTCCTCCCCCTACCCCCCAGCCAATAGGTTTCCACACATTTCAAATGTGTAGTCTCCGTGCACACTTAGGCTGCGGTCCCAGTGACTGCCACAGCGCACACGCACAAGCACCGGCCCCCCAGTCACTCAGGGCCGAGTACATGCGTCGGCGCACATTCAGCAGCCGCACTGTACTGTAAGATTCCACACACACAAAAAACATTGTGTGTGTAAGTTGCGACGGAGCTGTGGCCACGCCCCCGCCGGCGGTTCAGCCAATGAGGGCGAACCAGCCGCATGAGGTCATGTCCATGCCCCCGCAAACCCCACCCCCCCCCCCCCGCCACGCCCCCTCCGGTCGCAACCTCTCGTTCCCTCCCAGGACCGCGTGTGCTGCGCTGTGCACGCGCCGCCCGTCCCCGTCCCCCCCCGCCGGGCGCACGTGCACTGGCACCGCAGCCTTACGGGGCAATCCCTCCTAGGAGGAAAGTGAACTAATTCCAGCTACGCATTTAAGGGGGTCTCATCTGTGTAATTGAACCTTTTTTTTTCTTACACAAAATCAGACACCTATAAGCATTTGAAATGTATTCTCTTATAATTAGACTTGGAAGAGCTTTGATTTCCTCTGGCTGTTCCCTCTTCTCTGATGTGTTTAGCAAGTGTGCAGTGCCCCTCTCACCACATGAGCCTTTATTGGTTCTATGAAAAGGACAAGGTGTGATAAAGGAAAAGAGAAACACTGGGATTGACAAACACCTCCCCGTTCCCAGGCCCTCACGAAATTCAACAGGGTGACTGTGGGAATGCACCTTTCAAGGTCTAGTTACTTGAGTGGACTTTAAAGTCGCAGACCAAGCAATATCCTACATGTTTTTTTAATAAATCAGTTCTGTACTATGAGAAAATACTTGTAGCGGTTTTTTTAAAGCAACTCTGAATTACATTTTTAATGTATTATAATGTAACAAGCATTTTTTGTTTCTATAGCAACCATTTAAAAAGTCACATTCCCTTCCTCTTCTGAAACAGGCTCTGGCACACCCATTTGTGAGCCCTGCCCTCTCTCTAGCAGTGCACCAATTGCATCTAGTGACTATCTGATCACATGATCTTCCCCACAGAACTTTGCATCTTGGGTCCTCTTCTGCTGCACTGACAGCCATTTAGTGAACCCCAGATCCCCGAATCTTCGGCGATCGATCACAGGAGAACGGATCGATCAGCAACATAGCTAATTAATTATCATTGTGTGGATGGTTTTGATGCCCATATTAAAAGGGGGGGGAAGGGGGGAAAAAACAACAAAAACATGGCAGCTTGGTCTTTTGCTTTAAAACTTTCTCTGTCCCAACATCCATTCCTCCCTGCCGTCTCACTTAGTGCAGCTACCGGACAAGTGATGGAGGATGTTGAACAGGTGAAACACCAGTGTCTGTCATCTTTAATTCTGAATTGGGAGATCTCATAGAGCTAAACTGTGCTACTTGCAGCTTCAGTACCCTCTTGCCCCCTGGGATATTAACATTTTTATCCAAAAGAAACAAAAATACAAGATGGCCATCGGTGTCACTCAATGGAAAGTTGTGACATCACGTCCTGATGATGTCACAGCCATTCATTGGCCAGTTGTAAGGAGGCGGCTATCTTGTTTACCAGACAAGAAAGTCTGGGGAAAAGAAGAGGGAAAAAACCAAAGCTATATATATCTCAGCAGCAAGGGCGTAGCTGCAGCTAACAGTACCAGGGTTCAGATTTGGTTTGAAAAAGAAAGGAACGTGTACAAACAAATAGTTAGAAGTTGTGTGTCAAGAGCAAGATTAAAATGGTCTTTAACATGCACTATCGCTGTGGTAAATTAAACACTTTAGGATTTGGGTTGATAAAAGTGTGTGTGTGTGTGTGTGTGTGTGTGTGTGTGTGTGTGTGTGTGTGTGTGTGTGTGTGTGTGTGTGTGTGTGTGTGTGTGTGTGTGTGTGTGTGTGTGTGTGTGTGTGTGTGTGTGCGTGATAAAATTCACATCCTTGCGTGTCTTTTTCTTTACATAATAAAACACACACTAACCCTTCCAACATTTCTGACAATCCCAAAACCTGTTGGTCTAGGGGAAACCCAAACAGAATGACGTCCCCTTTCAGCCATATATGTCTTCACACTCTTGGTCTGGCTGGTAACATTCACCTAGTGTAATGTCGCTTCACAATAAAAGCAACAGTGTACAGGTATGAAACACCAACATGTACAAATCAACCCTACCCAACATAGGTTTAACAGATGTTAATAGTAAAGACCACCCTGATTATATATGAATACATTCGATATGATATTATCCCCTTTTTTTATTAACTGCTGTGTGCTTTTTCTGCCTTACTCTTCCTCATACGATACTAGAAGCTCAAGTATTGCTTTTAACAAAGAGACAGGTAAACGAGACAGAAGAGGCAGCCAGCAAAGGATTGTTACCCAGTGGGCTTAGACCAGGCCCTCAGGGGCCGCTGCGGCACACACTACGGCGTGCGCGCCACATAACACAGCACAGCCCTTTATGGGGCTGACCCCAGTGGTCGTGCGTGTGGGCACGCAAAGCGCGATGACGCGTACACTGGCAGGGAAGACAAGAATGTTGGACCATGTGGTCAGCGCGCAGCCAATGGCAGGGCAGATGTGCCCCGTCGTGGCCCCGCCCCGCCCCCACACTTCCCATCGCTCCCCCACGGACCGCACAACACGGCTTTCAACTGTGCGGCGCGTGCTGCAGGCGACACTGGAGCCGTAGCCTATAGGAGGTTGACAGCAAACGTTTGAAGGAGCAGTCCCATATAGGAAACATGACCTAGTAAGTGTGATATGTTTAACAGGTGATTCAACTTTTTAAAAAAAATAAAAGTAATTATCTTTATATCCTTTTTTTTTTATTGGCCGTTAGTAAATGTTTTATTACATAGTCAATAGAGAATTGAGAGTTGTTTTAATCCCTTACCCTTAACCTTCTGCCTTGTTTGTTTTAAGAGTTGCAATCCCATATAGTCAGTTAGTTTAATTTCTTGGTGGCCTCTGACTGGAGAAGGTGTATCCTTCCCCTTATCCCACCCGGTCTTTATCAAAGAACCAACAGCGATACAGGGAGGGGGGCTCTGGCTTGTCACAAAGTAACATCACACACAGATATCACACAAAAGGGAGCAGCCAGAGGAAATCGCACCCTCCCAAGTCTCACTTTAGTACATGAAACTAAAAATACTTTACAGGTGTAAGAATTTGATTAAAAATAATTATATACTGTATATATATTATTATTTATTTAACCCAATAAACATATCACTGCCATTAACTCACTTAAGTACAACTTAAGGTTCTTAGAACTACTTTAAAGACCTGTCAGCATGGCCAGGTAATGTTTGCGTGGAGATACGGCGTGTCTAGGGATAAGAAAAATACATAGCTCCAAGTGGCAAGCTTTTTCTAACGATTTTAAGGAGCCGCCGTAAACAGGCTGTGCCATGTTATGAAGCTACTTCTGGATGCTTCAGGATAGCATTTGCCCATGTACTTGAATTTCAGGTTCTGCAAGTCCGTGGTAGGCCTCCTGCTTCCCAGATTTCAAAGAAGACCAACAAAATGACGAAAGTTATGCCCTTTCGTCCAGTTCACAGTTGTGTTAATTATTATGGAAAACTTGGTTCAATTTAAAAAAGAGAGGGAACAGCACACACTGAAGTTATAACGTCTTCTCAGTGTTCATAACGAAGTGTAAATACGGCGTACTGGCAACATCCATGGGGTTCAATTCACTGTGGGAGAATCCCTCTTCAGAAGTATTAGACTGTAAGCTCCTCGGGGTAGGGACTCCTCTTCCTTAATGTTACTTTTATATCTGAAGCACTTATTCCCATGATCTGTTATTTATATGATTACCACATGTATTACTACTGTGAAGCGCTATGTACACTAATGGCGCTATATAAATAAAGACATACATATACAATACAAGACTCATCATCATCTATAAATGGATCCACTCCGGTGTTCGTAGTCAATGACATGAACGGCAAAAGTTCAAAAGGAGAGAGAAGCGCTAAGTGCTCTCAAACTCGTATAAAAAACGTATGGTTTATTGGGCATCAATGTAAAAACCAAAAACTCCATGATGTCGCCTCACTTAAAACATAGTCCCGGACACCACCAGTGCAAACGATCACAGGAGTAAAATCCCTGCAAGATCAAGGACAGCTCGTCGCACACGCTGTGGTCATTGTTTGCACTGGTGGTGCCTGGGACTATATTTTTAGAGGTGACATCAGAGAGTATGTATATCGTTCCATTTCCCTTTTTTTTTTTTGGAGATTGGTTTTTACATTGTGCTCTAATAAACATGCGTTTTTATACGAGCTTGAGAGCCTCAGCGCTTCTCCCTCGTTTGGACTTTCGTCCACTGTCCTCCCCCCCCCCTGTCCACTGTCGTTCCCCTCCCCCTCCTGTCCACTGTCCCCCCCCCCTCCTGTCCACTGTCCCCCCCTCCCCTCCTCCTGTCCACTGTCCCTCCCCCATCCCCTCCTCCTGTCCACTGTCCCTCTCCCCTCCCCTTTCCCCACCCCCCCCCCTTTTCCTAGCGGGAAATTTAATTCACGGGAACGTCGGGTCTCAGCTAGTTTCTGATAAAAATGCAGAAGGAGAGCAGAAAATGTACAATATTTTCAGATAAAAATGAGTGTCCCCCCCCATGAAAGAGATTTTTTTTTTTTTTCTTAACATAGGGTTGAAGCAGGGGGTCTCCGGAGATGAACCCCATTAATTTCAGCTCCGGGGACACCCTGCTTCCACAGATACTTACGTCCGTAGGGAGTGCCGGTAGCCGCTCTGCTTGGGCAGCACAATTCACGTAATGGCGGTGTTTCAGAGCCAATAGGAAGCTGTGATGTCAACAGGTTCAGCTTCCTATTGGCCCAGGTGACGCGGGAGCTTTAAACTTTGCCAAGATACCAGCACCACCTTTGGAGGTCCGTATCTTGAGAAGCATGGGGTCCCCCAAGCTGAAATTAATGGGGTTAAGCTCCAGGGACCCCCCCCCCCCCCGGTTTCAAATAGGGTTACCAGGTTTCCAGTATTTAAAAATCGAACTGTCCTGTATTTGGACACGCTGTCCAGTAAAAAGTTAGGAGGTAATACTGGGCATGTATGTGTCCAGTATTACCTCTCTGGACATAGTAACCTGACCAGCTTGGAGGGGGGGGTTGCAGGATTTTTCCGAGCAGAGCGGTTGCTAGGGGTCTGGGTAGCTTCCTCCGCCCTGATTGGCTGCATTACCCAGCAGCAGCCAATCAGGAGGAGGTGTCAGGAGCCTGTGGGTGGGGCCAAGGAGAGGAGGAAACAGCATGGAGCGGAGAGAGGGGTGTGTGTGTGTGTGTGTGTGTGTGTGTGTGTGTGTGTGTGTGTGTGTGTGTGTGTGTGTCTCGAGAACGCCGCACCTTTCACCATTGTGCCCAGTATTTTTGAAAAAGCTACTTGGCAACCCTAGTTTCAAACCTATGTTAAAAAAAATAATAAATAAAAAAAGCTCATGAATTGCTCCTTTAATAGGGAGAGTTGGTTATATCCTTGACACTGGTAGCAGAAACATGTCAGACTGAACAGCAAACACTGGAGTGGCTGCATAGTGAAAAGCACATCAAATACCTTCTCTGTCATTTTTAACCCCATTCACTGCCAGAGGCCTGCGTTTTATTTTAAAACACGGTAACTACATGTAGTTCGGGTGGACCTTACTGCGGCAAGAAAGAGGCGGCGCTTCCCAAGGAATAAATTGAGCTCTCGAGCCGTTTTGGAAACTCGCAGTTTAATAGAGCTGGAAAACGGAGAATGACTGAAACATTTCACCGAGAAGCACGTGATGAGCAGTAGACCAAGTCAATGGCGATATGTACAAGAAAGGTCAGGCAAAAATTGGGGCCGGGGAGAGAAAGAACGGATGATCCACGGATTCGAAGAGCGGTTTGGGATACACAATTAGATGACAGAGAAAGGGAGAAGGGTCACAACGGACTATATTGGGTGAGCGTGTGTTGACATGGGCAAAGAAGCCACTTGGTTCTGTGAAGCACAACATGTATATTATTAGATCCTCGTGACAAAATTAGCCAGGCCTATCATATAGGGTTGACAGGTATCAAGTATTGAACCAGACTGTCCTGTATTTGGACACTCTGTCCAGTAACAAATAAAAATGAGAGGTAATATTGGACATGTATGTGCCCGGTATTACCTCTCTGGACATAGTGACCTGACTGTCTTGGGAGCCGCAGGATTTCCCCGCGCGGGCAGAGAGCAGGGCTGTTGGTGGGGGCTGGGCAGCTTCACTCCATCCTGATTGGCCAGCAGCAGCCAATCAGGAGGAGGTGTCAGGAGCCTGGGGCTGGGGCCCAGGAGAGGAGGAAACAGCAGGGAGTGGTGTGTGTGTGTCTCGAGCATGTCGCACCTTTCGACCATTGTGTTCGATATTTTAGGAGAAGACACATGGCCACCCTAGCTACCAACGCTGACCGATTAATAACTGCAGGGGTCATACAAACGAAGGCAGGACTGTTCCATTACAATAATCTCTGGGACTTGGGTCCATGGAGGTTGACATCTCAGGGTCCCAGACATGACTTGTAGGTAATTTATGTACCCTTCAGATTGCGTAAAACTTGACATGTCCAGGTTATTATACAGGAGAACGGTTTATTTATCAAAGCAAGTAAAAGTGGGTTTTTTTTTAGGGGGGGTCCAATTGCTTTATCATGAAGTTTTATTGACACAGATTGTTAGCTGGTTAGGTATAGGGGCTTATTCTATAAAAATCGGCTCCTTCGTGGCCAAGATGCCCCATTGACTTTAATGGGGAATTTTGTCTGTAACACCCTGCCACGTATGCTGATGTAGAATAAAGTCCCTTATTCTCCTACAGCCCGGGGAGAGGTTTTACTGCCAAGAAAAGGGGGAAATGATGACAGAGGCGGAGTGATAAATCACATTACAATATGCACATTGTATATCTTCTTCCTAATTACTAAAACCCACCGCAAAGGAGACATCTATGAGACAAAACATCTGGATACATTACCAGCAAGATGTACAAAGTAAAATACCTCTTTGCTACAATTTCATTTCGAAAAGTTATGTTGTGCCTAGAGCAGGGGTGAGCAACACCAGTCCTCAAGGGCCACTAACAGGTCAGGTTTTCAGGCTATCCCTGCTTCAGCAAAGATGACTAGACACATAGGGGCATAAAATCACTAACGTGCAAAAGGCATTATCTAGTGTTCACTTCTAACGGCCTTTAAACATCGATAGTGGCTCCTGCATTTAAATTAATATGCCCCATACAATTGAATGTTTTATAGCCCTTTTTAGAAATCAATAGAGCATATACACTTGCAGATGACACGTGAAAACTTATATGGGGTTTTTTCTTTTTAAATAAATCAGTTCTGCAGCTATTAGTATTTTCATTATTCAACTCTTAATGCCATTTTTTTTTTAAATGAGTTTTAAAGTTGCAGTTCAGTCTTTTTTTTTTTTTTTATTTTTTTTTTTACTTCAATAGTTTCATGTGGGCAATCTCTAATTACCTAAAGAACTGTATAGCTGCCAGTCAATTCGTTCTTCATGTATTGATAGGCGACATTTGGTGACATAATTAGAGCTGACATATGTTTTTATTTGCTTCTGTCAGTCAGTGGAAGCTCATGAATATTCATGAGCACTCCTGCACTGACATGTGCTAGAGGGAGGGCAGGGCTGACAAAGGGGTGTGCCAGAGCTTGTGACAGGACATGAAGGGGCAGTGCCTTAGCAAATGGTTGTTAAAATAGAATACAAGAAAATTGGTCTTTCAAAGTTGTTGTTTTTAAAACAGAAAATGCTGAAAGTATTTTTTCTTACTACAGAACTGATTTATTAAAAAAAAAACACATGCAGGATATAGACTGAACTGCAGCTTTAAAGCATCCTTTGATTTCTATAGCAGGTTTTAGCCCACCTCCCCAGCAGTGCAAGATCTTTGCAACACTTTCCTGTTTGCGATAATTTGTTGCCAATGTTCCCAGCAGTTTGAGCTGCAAACTGTAACAATATACAATGTTACCATAGTAATATAAGGATGCATTGTAGCTGCTGAGTTACACTGACTGAAGCAGCCATTATGTTAGGAACACCATCATTTTTACAGATTTATAACAGGAGCACCAAACGATTGGCAGCTTAGGTAAGTAGTTTGTTGCTTGAAGTATGTGCGGGTTTACCCGTTCATGTATACTTGAAGCTTCCTGAATTTTAAGTTACATCAATTGCTTAGAGCAAGCTAGAAATTAAAATGCCCTAGCGGAGATATTTTATTAAAAAGGAGCTAGTGATTTTCCTCGGGGTTCAGCAGGCACCTCTCAGGGGTTCTGCGGGCACCTCTCAGGGGTTCCGCGGGCACCTCTCAGGGGGTTCCGCGGGCACCTCTCAGGGGTTCCGCGGGCACCTCTCAGGGGTTCCGCGGGCACCTCTCAGGGGTTCCGCGGGCACCTCTCAGGGGTTCCGCGGGCACATCTCAGGGGTTCCGCGGGCACATCTCAGGGGTTCCGCGGGCACCTCTCAGGGGTTCCGCGGGCACATCTCAGGGGTTCCGCGGGCACATCTCAGGGGTTCCGCGGGCACATCTCAGGGGTTCCGCGGGCACCTCTCAGGGGTTCCGTGGGCACCAGGGGGGGGGAGAGCTGGGACAACTCTCCCAGTTGTCCCAGGCCCGGCGGCACCCCACGCATCAGTGACCCGATGCCTCCCCAGCTCAGCAGCAGCAGCAGCCACCGCGTCACTGCAATCCTTCCTCTCACTCCTATCTGCGCCAGAAGTCGCGTTCAACTTCTGTCTGACAGGAGGAGTGTGTGTGTGTGTGAGTGTGCGCGGGCGAGCAATGAGATAGATGCTGCACATCAAAAAGTAAGTAAAGTGTGATACAATTACCGGTGCTCCTGCGAATGGATAGAAGCCTGCAGCAAGTCCAGCAATACAAGGGGAAAGGAAACGCAAGGCACAAGGGATCCAAGTTATAATCTCATTTATTTTAGCTAAAAAAAACACAAAGTTTCGACCAAAAGGGTCTTTATCCAGTGAAGCAAAGTGGCATGCGTTGCCTTTCTCTGTGCGGGCGAGCAAGAGAGAAGGGGGAGAGTGTGTGCGGGCAAGAGAGAAGGGGGTGTGTGTGTGTGTGCGGGCAAGAGAGAAGGGGGAGAGCGTGTGCGGGCAAGAGAGAAGGGGGAGTGTGTGTGTGTGCGGGCAAGAGAGAAGGGGGAGTGTGTGTGTGTGTGTGCGGGCAAGAGAGAAGGGGGAGTGTGTGTGTGTGCGGGCAAGAGAGAAGGGGGAGTGTGTGTGTGTGCGGGCAAGAGAGAAGGGGGAGAGCGTGTGTGGGCCAGAGAGAAGGGGGAGTGTGTGTGTGTGCGGGCAAGAGAGAAGGGGGAGAGTGTGCGGGCCAGAGAGAAGGGGGAGAGTGTATGCGGGCCAGAGAGAAGGGGGAGTGTGTGTGTGTGCGGGCAAGAGAGAAGGGGGAGAGCGTGTGTGGGCCAGAGAGAAGGGGGAGTGTGTGTGTGTGCGGGCAAGAGAGAAGGGGGAGAGTGTGCGGGCCAGAGAGAAGGGGGAGAGTGTATGCGGGCCAGAGAGAAGGGGGAGGGTGTGTGCGGGCAAGAGAGGAGGGGAGAGTGTGAGGGGCAAAGGGGGCGGGAGTACAAGGTAGTAAGGGGGACGAGAGCGTAAGGGGAGAAGAGGAGTAGAGAGCGAGGGAGAAAGAGTAAGGGGGAGAGCGAGGGAGAAAGAGAGAGCATAAGGGGAGAAGGGAGACAGTATAACAGGGGGGGGGGGATAGAGGATAGATTGACAAATGGGGAGGGAGGAGAAAGGGATGGATGGGGGTGGGGGGAGTGAGAGACCGAGAGGGCTGGAGAGACAGAGAGGGGGGGGGGGAGAGACCGAGAGGGGGTAGGAAGAGACCGACGGGGGGGGGGGATGAGGATTGGGGTCCCCTGAATTTCACAATAGAATTCTAGGGTCCCTTAACAAAAAAACAAACAAAGGTTGAAAACCACTGAGAAACAGAGAAACACAAATCCATGTTTATCTCTTCTACTTTTTATCTGGTGCCTTCTCAAATAACCTTGTACTGAATGTGACTTTTTTTCAAACTGATACATAATAGGCTTTCTATTGAACCTGACAATTAAGTCTTTGCTGCTCATGCATTATAAAAGTGTGTCCATCATTTCATTGTTACAAAATGTAACAATGGGAGGGAGGGAGGGGAGTGCGTGTAAGTTATATTCTAGGTCTTAAAGCAGCAATACTACTGCCCAACTTTTTTTTTTCTTATGTGTATATGTAAAGCATGGGACTATGTATAAAATTCTACATTCTTACCTAAACTGGCAATCGTTTGGTGCTCCTGTTATAAATCTGTAATAATCCTGATTGTGTGCCTAACATAATGGCTGCTTCAATCAGTGTAACTCAGCAGCTACAATGTATCCTTATATTACTAGGGTAACATTATCTATGGTTACAGTTTACAGCTCAAACTGCTGGGAACAAATTATCCCAAACAGGAAAGTGTTGCAAAGATCTTGCACTGCTGGGGAGATGGGCTAAATCCTGCTATAGAAATCAAGGGATATGGTTGAATAAAAAATAAAAATAAAAAAGTAGTCACTATTATCTAAGACTGCAGAACTGATTTAGAAAAAATGACCATATACTGTACGATTTCACATATTGCTGTTTCAATAGGCAGAGCGGTGGGAGGGAAGGGCAGACTTCTCTTTTAGCATCCTGAACAATTCTTTGACATTCACACATTTTTTATTATTATTATTATTTTTCAATAAATCACAAACTATATTTACTGTCAAGATCACAGTTTCCTGTAAGACCCACCAAAGGTTGGGGGATTATTAAAGATGGCCACAGTAGTGAATGTATTCCAGCCCGCGATTTAAAACTCTGCAGCATGGTTCTGTTACCATTAGTAAAATAAATGTAGATTGCATATTTGCTGCTGTGTCATGTATAAGAAGATGTGTGTTGAAATTAAAATGGCTTCTATAATTAATAGATATGTTTAAAATGAGAAAAACTAAATATCTATCTACCAGCATTTATATAATCTCTTTAACCCCTTCAAGTGCAGAGCAGCCGTACCATTATCCCCCATTGACACTCCCGCCATCTCCATCAATAACCGAGCCGGGGGACCATGTCACATTTGGAAAGGTTAGAATCTTTTGTGTAATTAAATTGTGTGCAGAAACCTATAGAATAAAAGGTTGGGGTTTTTTTGGTTTAAATCAGAGGTGTGCAAACTGGGGGGCGCAAGATTTTCTAGGGGGGGGGAGCGCGGTGGGTTACAGAGGCCCCGCGCCCTTCCCCAAGGCATTTAAATTAAATGTCGGGGGAGGCGTGAGGCCTCTGTAACGTCCCTTACCCGCTGCCAGCCAGGTTTTCGGCGACGCATCACCATGGCAATGCCACGTCATTTGACATGACGCGTCGCCATGGCAAGGCGCGTCAAATGACGCTGCGGGGTAACATGACCCACTGCATCATTTGACGCCGGGTCATAGGAGAGGGGGGCGCGAATGCTGGGCTGCGAAGCAGGGGGGGGGGAAATAATACTCTTTTCTTATGTACTGTGTTAGGGAACTCTGCGATATCTACATCAGGGGGGGGCTCAACTCCAGTCCTCAAGCCCCCTCAACCGGTCAAGTTTTCAGGATATCCAGCTTCAGCACAGGTGGTTCAATCAGAGGCTCAGTAGAAGACTGAGCCACTTGTGCTGAAGCAGGGATTGACTGATAAACCTGTGTTGAAGCTGGGATATCCTGAAAAACGGACTTGTTGGGGGTGCTTGAGCACCCTTGAACTACACTATCATAGCACATTTACTCGCTGCTCCAGATTGCTTATAACGTGATGGTTTATGTTGGAGAGACAGGGAATCAGAGGGATTTGATTAAGGTTAGCAAAAGTGGATGAGACGTGATCTGAACGCACAATCTGGCGAATTGACCACCAACCCCTTAACCACTACACCACTCCCTTATTCTCAACACCACCCATCCAGATGCAGGAGAGGTTGCCCATGTTGACGCATTGATTGGGTGCAACACCTGTATTTAGTTACGTTTTATCCCTGTGCCGAGCTCAATATTAAAGTGATGCATCAAAGTTATGGTACACGAGCTTTCAATGCCAAGTCTGTCTCCAGTCAGATCAATGTGATCATGATATTTCATGCACAACAGCGTCCCAAGTCATTTCAGGCCAACTAAAATCAAACCACAAATATCCCGCGCACTTCAAGATACACACAGAATTTTATATATATATATATATATATATATATATATATATATATATATATATATATATATATATATATATATATATATATATATATATATATATATATATATATATATATATATATATATATATATATATATATATATATATATATATATATATATATATATATATATTAGAAAAAAGAAAAGAGAAAAAGCGCCCGATCCTTGTGTAAAATCAGATTGACATTTTAATAAACCATGGACAAGACAATTGCACACTTACAATTAGTCTGATTAAAATAAGCGTTTTATGGGACCTGCCCATGCACCAAACGAAGACTTCACCGTCACCTCCGCTCTGTAATCTCACGATTAGTTCGAGACCCAGCAGTTGAGATCGCCGTTTTCTCCAAGGTGTTTCTATAACAGACATCCGTCAGGAGCTTCTCAGCAGCGTGCGTCCGCCATTACTCCCATACATGCGGTGCTGGATACCGGAAGGATGTTCCTTGTATTTCCTTGGTCTCTCTCTGGTGCCGAAGGCAGGTCAGCCACCGTAGTTTCAATGCAAACCGTCCCTACGCGTTTCTTCCGCCTTTGCGGATTTCATCAGGGGATCCCCTGATGAAATCCGCAAAGGCGGAAGAAACGCGTAGGGACGGTTTGCATTGAAACTACGGTGGCTGACCTGCCTTCGGCACCAGAGAGAGACCAAGGAAATACAAGGAACATCCTTCCGGTATCCAGCACCGCATGTATGGGAGTAATGGCGGACGCACGCTGCTGAGAAGCTCCTGACGGATGTCTGTTATAGAAACACCTTGGAGAAAACGGCGATCTCAACTGCTGGGTCTCGAACTGATCGTGAGATTACAGAGCGGAGGTGACGGTGAAGTCTTCGTTTGGTGCATGGGCAGGTCCCATAAAACGCTTATTTTAATCAGACTAATTGTAAGTGTGCAATTGTCTTGTCCATGGTTTATTAAAATGTCAATCTGATTTTACACAAGGATCGGACGCTTTTTCTCTTTTCTTTTTTCTAATAGGTACTATGGGAACTTGGTGAACCCAAGAAGAAGCAGCCTGGACCTTTGTTTTATTTACTCATGGACTTCATTTGGACTTAAGTATCAATTTTTATAGTTCTATTTTGTATTTTTATGCTATTTTTTATGTTCAACAGATTATTTTTATCTTTCATATATTTTTGCACATTTTTTCTATCATTTTTTGTTTGATGTATGTTGTTTTTTTATATATATCAATTATCAATTAGCAAATTAGGCACTAGTTGGTTCATGCAAACATCATAATCACTATTGATATTTGGTGCAACATTTTGGCACACGTCACCGGAGTGGCAGCAATTTGGGTGTATTTGAAAGAGAGGCGCTGTCTTTATAACTGTCCATATATATATATATATATATATATATATATATATATATATAAATATAAATGTCTGTATGTATATATGTGTGTAGTTATATCCTTAGTGGTCAGTATAGCGTACATATGCCCCTTAGTGGTGAGCATAGATCTCTCCCAGACAGAAGTCACCATCTTGTGGCAAAACGCGTTGGGCTACGGCATTACATCATCACGCAACAAGCGCGACGAGGCCTGTCCTGCTCTGTGTGTTACTGGCCTCGAGATTTGAACTCTCCTAAAATCAGGGACTGCCCATCTGCTGTATGGGATCGAGTTCTCGGCCGACCCGCGGTGTCATTATCAGGACGGCCAGGATCGTGGTTCTGCGTCTGCCGGGGATTATAATCACAAACTGCTTTTAAATTCCTTTCTCTTGTGAGTGCATTTGTTTCCTGCTTTATTTATTTATTTATTTATACACGCACACCAGAGATAGGGCACAGGCTTCTGCAGAAAATATAACTACAGCTGCATGCATACTGTTCAAAAATAAAGGAGGTACAGGGAAACAGAAGTAGGACGCACTCCAACGTCAAAAAGGTGAAGTTTAATGTCTCAATGTTTCTGCTCAACATCAACAAACCAGTGACTAAACAGAACCAAATATACACCACCCAGTGACGTACTGGGGTGATGTGCAGAGCTAGTGGGATCAAAGTGGAGAAAGCAGGGATGTATAATATAAAGATATATACACACACACGTGTGCATATATATATATATATACACACACACACGCACGTGTGTGTGTGTGTGTGTGTGTGTGTGTGACTCACCCCATAAATCAAGCATCCCAATATCCTGTACTCATGGCTATTGTCACACACCCACAGTCACTCCTGCCACCCATTGTGGCCAAGCACGGCCATCTACAGCACTTATACCCTCACCTGCTGACTCTGTAAGTCTCCCATCATACCACTTAGAGATTGTAAGCTCTTCTGGGCAGGGATTTCCTTTCCTATTGTCTGATTTTGCTGCGCTTACTGTATTATTATAATTCCCTGTGCTGTATCCTTTGTGAAGCGCTGAGAACATTTTTGGCTATATAAAAATAAAAAATACATACATACATACATACAATGATGATGATGATGATGATGATGCAAGGTCAGAAGCCAAACGCATAGATATTTTTAAATCCCTGTGTTGCAAGTCCCTCTGGAAGTCAACTCAAGGGTCCTTCTGTCCTACAGTGTATGTAACAGTGGATGCTGAAGCATGCTCATGTGTTAACCCCTTTACTGCCAGAGGTCTGTTAGTCACGATTTCTAGATGTTTTCCCAGTGTCACTGGTATTTAAGTTATTATGATATAGACAGCATAGGTGTCACACATCAACCTGCCCTGTGGTGTCTAGTGAGGCCTGAGTACAGGCTCTGCAGTTACTCAAACATTGACAGCAGCAATTCAGGTTTCTATGATTGCAAAAAAAAAATTATTACAGGATTGAAGCAGGGGGTTTCCGAAGCAGAATTGTGTTCATTTCAGCTCCACGGGGACCCCCTGCTTTCTGAGACAGTTACCTCTATTGGGAGGGTGACCAGATTTCCAAAGTAAAAAACAGGGACACATAAAAAATATGATTCCTCAAACAAATGATATCACTTAAAATTAAATATTATAATGGCATTTGTCCAATAGCGTTCCCATATATGCTGCATTATTGATTTATTTCACTTCTGCTGGGTGCCCACATTTACAGTAGGCAATTGTGCATGTTGTACTTCCTGAAGAACTGTGATTTCACAAACTCGCGCATCGCCTGTTCCCATAATGTACTAACCCAACTCTTCACATTTACTGGGGGCGAAGGAAAGACCAGTGTCGCTCTGCCTTGGCGCAAACAAACTGAAATCGCCACATGCCGGAAAGAGAACTGCTTGTTTTCTTGGCTATAATAGTTATGTAGATTAAATCAAACAACAATATAAAATCATAATTTTACTTTAGCATTAATATAGTATGAAGAGGGGGGGGGGGTAAGAAGTTAAGATTCCAGGGAAGGGTCAACTGCCTCCCCCCCTATTCCCCAGAGCTGACACCTATGGGTCGAAGTGTGATTGCACTAGAGCAGGGGTGGCCAACTCCAGTACTCAAGGGCCACCAGCAGGTTTTCAGGATATCCCTGCTTCAGCACAGTGCCACTGATTGTGCTGAAGCAGGGATATCCTGAAAACCTGACCTGCTGGTGGCCCTTGAGGACTGGAGTTGGCCAGCCTTGCTCGCGAGGATAAAGTGTATCACTATGCTTTTTTTATTGACAAACTCGGGGCGTACCACAATATTTTAATTTACACACTTGCACTTCCAAAAAAAAAAAAAAAACATTTTTCAGAAAAAGTTTATTTTAGAGAGAGATATATATATATATATATATATATATATATATATATATATATATATATATATATATATATATATATATATATATATTTTAGGGGAACAGAGCAGTGCCCCCATGTTTAGTATACGTAGAATTTTTAATCTCACACAAAGCACAGTACCAAAATGTTTGAGCCAGATCGACCACTGCTTACCATGGGCAATTGTGGTATACAGCAGCTATATTATTTAGTCCATTGTCCCAATCAAAATCCATTAAATATAAACAAAATACTCTACATTTTACTCCAATGCTTTTTACCCTTTGCTAGTAATTATTATTTTTCTACCTGTTAATATTATGATTTATTTATAGGACACATATGCCTGTGTATACAGTAGGAAGAAGCAGCAATACAACAAATATTAATCAATGGTCAGTAGACAAACAGATCTCTCTTCCTCCTGTATGTCACTTTTTCCTATATAGCAGACCTGCCCAGCCTCAATTACTGGGATTTCTCATACCCCACTCTTTAAAGTCAGGAGTTTTGCATTAAAATGCCATAGCCTGGGCCATAGGCTCAGTTATTTGCAGTGACTGAATTACTGCTTTGCAATGCGTTGCTGGTCTCTCTAGCAATAAGGCGTTAACAGTCAGGCTATCCGGAAATAAGATACAGTGTGACTACTTTATTGACAGTAGATGTTGGCCGGTATGTGACACCCCCCCCCCCCCCCAAAGACTGTAGGGGATTAATTCTCCCCCAAGTTTGCGTCGCTATGAAGTCTCCCTCGCCAGAGAGGTTGGGAGCTGCAAATGATAATAATAATAATAATAATAATAATAATTATAATAGCATGTTCTTGTATAGTGCTGCTAGTTTTACGTAGCGCTTTACAGAGACATTTTTTGATGACCCTCCAGGCTCCTAAAACATGGCCCTGGGATGTGAGAGGGGACTACAACTTTGCCGACTTACTTTGAGCTGGGATTTGGAGACTTTTCCGCTCTTGTCCACATCCAGGGCTGTGAAAGCATGCCAGATAGGCTTCAGCAGCTCTTCTTTCAACGCCATGATCTCCACGAGAGCAGAAGGTTCCTGCTTCAACTCGACCAAGTCCCCTCTGTCCCTTTCAGAGCTTTTTCATCCGGAGTTGTTGTCAGGCTCCCTCCCCTCCCCGTCATGTGATTTCAGTTTCTTCCTCAAACCAATGAACACCCAGCACCTGGAAGGCAGAGGCTGCATTTTTAACCTGCCAAACTTCCTTACAGAGCTGTGGCCGGACAGTCAGAGTTTTGCACACCGAGGGTGATAATAATTCAGCCCTGGTTTTGCACTTCAGTTTGCTGATCTGAGAGCAACTTTGGTATCATACAGTAAGACCTCGTCTAGGGTGATGCTGAGCGGGCTGCAATGTGTGCGGCCAGCGTGAGCGAGCGCCTGCGCATGCACGGCGCTTAGCTGCTTGCTGTAGCAAGCAAATTTGATTGTGCCATTCGCAGTGACGTCATGGCCGCCCCCTCCCCCCCCCCCGACATGCTCCCCCCTCCCCACGCACGTACATAGCTGGCCACAAATCGCCCAGCCAAGCAGAGCTCGTGACGTCACCGCGCACGAGCGCTAGCACGCTCGCTGCCTGACCACTGCTTTAAGCAGTGTTTTTTCAATCTTGTTTTGGTTAAGGAACCCTAGAATTATCTTGTGAAATTCTGCGGAACCCCAACCCTCTCTAATAGCGCGTCTGAGATCAGATGCATTGTAAGGAACCCAACCCTCTGTAATAGCGCGTCTGAGATCAGATGCTTTGTAAGGAACCCCAACCCTCTCTAATAGCGCGTCTGATATCTGATGCATTGTAAGGAACCCCAACCATCTCTAATTGTGTGTCCGAGATCAGATGCATTGTAAGGAACCCCAACCCTCTCTAATAGCGCGTCTGAGATCAGATGCATTGTTAAATCTTCTGTATTTGGTACAATTTGCAAATGGCCTGAAAATTGATGGGAACCCTTTGGGGGTGCCCGGGGAACCCCTGTTGAAAAACACTGGAGTAAGGTCTAAAGAAACACCAGCCTGAAACATTGTAACACTTGGAGTTGGTATGTAGGCAAGTTATCTCAGGGAGCACAATCATTTTCCCCTGCGCCCCCCTGCCGCCTGTCCTGCTCTCCGCGCGCCCCCCCTCACTCCTCTTTATCGTGGTTCCTGGCGTCTGGGCGTCATGACGTCACGTTGCCATAGCTACGCGGCGTCACATGTGGAGGCGCATCGCCATGACGCCGCGCGTGATTTGATGCTGCGTTGCCATGGCGATGCGTCTCCAGATGTCGGCTGAACCGCGGTAAGTAAGGTTTACAGAGGCCTTTGCCGCTTCCCCGGCACTTAATTTAAGTGCCTTCGGGAAGCGTGCGGGGCCTCTGTAAACCCTGCGCCCCCCAGTTTGCGCACCGCTGGATTATCTAGCACAGCGGTGCGCAATCTGTGGGGCGCGACCCCCAGGGGGGGCGCGAGACTGCCGACGGGGGGCGCGGGGTTTACAGAGGCCCCGCGCGCTTCCCGAAGGCACTTAAATTAAGTGCCGGGGGAGCTGCAGGGCCTCTGTAAACCATACTTACCCGTGGCTCCGGCAGCTTCCTCCCGGCGTCGCCATGGCAACGCGGCGTCAAAATGACGCTGCGAGGTCATGTGACGTCACGTTGCTATGGCAACGTGACGTCATTACGCCGGTGCGAGGGTAAGTTGGGGTTGGGGGGGGCGCGGGAGTGAGGGGACAGCCGGCAGGGGGGCGCAGGGAAAAAAGTTTGCGCCCCCCTGATCTAGCAAACTATCTGGTATGCAAACACCAGATTTAACACGGTAAATAAGATTTTTTTTTTTACTTTGCTTTGATAAATCCTAAGCCACTTTTTGTCCCAGTTTTGCTGACGGGACACTTAAAAAAAATAAGTAATTGTGTATTTGCAAGTACACAGAATTAAACCAGTAAGTCATATGCTTTGCTTTATGCAGAACTAAAGCAAATCAGTGCTAGCTAGAATACATTTTTCATAAAAAAGAAAGATAAATGAATAATCTTTTTATCAAGTATAGGTAACCCCCTTGTAAGTACAGGCAGCTGACACACATACTGTACCCTGCCCCTTAGGCTGCGGTCTCAGTGCGTTGTACAGCGCACACCTCGGCATGTGCTGTGCGCACGAGCACCGGCCCCCAATCAGATCGGTCCCAGTCCCTACCTCCGCGCGGAAGGTGCAGCCACGCCCCCGCCGGCGGTTCAGCCAATGAGGGCGAACCAGCCGCGTGAAGTCACTGCCACGCCCCCGCAAAACCCCTGCCACGCCCCCTCTCGTCGCTATCTCTCCCTCTCTCCCAAGATCGCGGTCTGCGGGGAAGCGCTGTGCACGTGCTGCACCCCCCCCCCCCCGCCAGGCGCGCGTCCTACAGTGTTAACTGGGATAAGAAACTACAACACCCATCTTGCTGTGCTGCGGTAGGGAGCCACTTCCAGAGCAGGAGGATGTGACTTGTGATGGACAGGGCCTTAGCCAATAAGATTGGACTCTGGAGAGGCGGGGCTGAGAGAGGTGTCTTTAGGAGTCCCTGGCAGGAGCTGCTAGGTGACAGCTCTGTGTCCTGCTAAGAGGGAGCGGACATTGACTGGAGGGAGAGCAGTACAGCATGCAGAGAGGACCAGCAGATCATCATTTTGCCCAGGAAAAGCTTGGAATCTTGCAGTGTAGTGCCCCCTGTCAAGTGTAACTGACGGTTCCTCACCATGAGTGACGCCCTTTTAAGCGAGTGGTGCGTGCGGGGCGGCCTGGATTGTAACAGAGCGTTAATCCTAACGGTCCCAGATCTGACCGATGATTCGACTATCAATGGGTTACTAGGAGCGGCCCCTCTGTGGGGACGGGCCCAAATAAAGGGGGAAATGTTGTGTTACAGTACTAAGATTGCATATATACTGTGTATGTGGGATGAAGATATTGATTATGCTCGGGTGTCTACCAGTATTTCGGGGAGGGAAATGAGATGTGGGATATCACTGTTGGTTGTGACCCTGTTGCTGGCCCTAGCAATCCCATCAATCACACTACCGTAGACAATGTCCGAGAGTTCCTAGCTAAAGAGGGGGCCACCATGGGCGAACTTCACAGTGGGATGTAACCTGCTGTCCCTACGTCCTCCACGGACACCCCCTCTACCTCACCCGTGGTGCTCATAACAGCCATGGGGGAATTAGTGGAAAAGTCCGTGCAACCCCGCCAGGGAGATAGCTACTACCGGCGGCTACGGACCTTTTCAGGTGTACAGCCTACCCCACCTGGAGAAGACTATTTTGAGAACTGGATAGAGCAGGCCACGGTGTTTGCCTTACAATGTCTGGAAGTCGGAAGTAAGAAGGAGACTGGAGCCATAATCGAGACCAATGCGAATATCTTTGGTCAGCTAGCGAAATGGTGCCAGACAGTAGGCAGAAGCGACTTAGGTTGAACCTTGACTATTCATCCACTGCGTTTGAAGGCCTACCAAAGAATAGAGAAGAAAATCATGCCCCAGGGTGAGAGGCACCCTAGGGGAGATCAGATGGATAGGCCCATGTCCAGTCAGGTTACCCCCACATTTAGAGAAGATAAATGGAAAGGTTACCCTTCAACGGGACATAGAAGGGCCCACCATTATGATAGTCCTCCTCATGGAGGATACCCAGGAGGGCTGTTGGTAAAAAGTGGCGTACTGTCCATACTGTCATGGGAGAAGGGGTTTGGCCCGGTATTAAAGGGGTTGCACCTCATATGGCCACCCCCTGACCTCACTTGGGAGGCAAGGGGTTAACTGGACTGCGGTCCAGTAATGTGTTTTTACCCTGCTTCAGCACCCAAATGTGTATTCCCCTGTTACAATGTATTTTTCCCATTCCTGTGTCTGCACCAACACATACACTGGGATCTATGCGGGAGGGAAAGGGTTCATGTTAATTCTTTGTTTATGGCCCTTTGTCCCTTTTCCCGCCTTTGCAGGCTCCATTTTTCAGTTTCTCCATAGGTCGCCATTGGGGCTCAATACAATCCTATGGAGATTCCGGCGATTTGGGCCCGTTTCCGTAGAAGACCTGCAGGTGGCGCTCGAGAGGAGGAGCGGCGG
Organism: Ascaphus truei; assembly: GCF_040206685.1. Taxonomy (NCBI): domain Eukaryota; kingdom Metazoa; phylum Chordata; class Amphibia; order Anura; family Ascaphidae; genus Ascaphus; species Ascaphus truei. Next base: position 25,670,541 of record NC_134494.1, on the reverse strand, counting down.
TTCCCCATTGAAAGTGAATGGAGTAATGCATTTCAATGGGGATTCCTGGAAGCCGACCTCCGGAGACGAGCTGGCAGCCTGCCAGACCGCAAAACCGCAAGAGCGGCAACATTGTCAAAAAAGAGCTTTGATCGCGCAATTGGCGTAGGAACCAGGGCCTCGGTCAAGTTCATGGCCAATTGGCGTGGGAACTTTTGTTCTAGGGCACCCAGAAATAAAATTCCTTTTGCCCCTAGATGTTAGGAACCCCCTCACTTGACCCCAACAGGGTCCAACAATTAATGGCGGCGAGAAAGGGTTGCGCCGGCCAGGAGGGTCCTACCATTGACCGACATGGCGGAGAAATCCATGTGGCTTTCAAACACTAAGTGTGAAACAGGGTAAACTGAAAACCCATAACGCTGGTTCCGTGGGGACCCGTGGGTTGGGAGTTGGCAAGGATGTAGTCACTGCTCCGGCATTACTGCATGGCAATTTCCAGCTCAACCGAACGGAGTAGGGTTAACTGTTAAAAAGTGTGTGTGTCCCATGTACTTCAATGGTAGCGGAGGTCCCATTGAATCCTATGGCGGCGCCGGCCCATGCATTTCCTATGGAGGCGCCGGCCCTATTGATTTTAATGGAGGGAAGCCGTGTGGAAAAAATGGCTAAGTCAGAATGAGCAGAAACCTGGAACCCATAACTCCGGTTCTGTTTAACCTAGAGGGCTGAGATTCGGTCACCATGTAGTCCTAGTTCCGGCAGGATTGCATGGCAAATAGCGACCCTCTCGGGGCAACAGAACGGAGTCAGGGTAATAGTAAAGTTTAGGTTTCTGCCATTGACTTGCATGGCAGAAAAAAGCCACTTTTGTAATGTGCTTTTAAACTGTATTTTTGTATCTCTGGTTCTGGTGGTCGTGGAAGGCTGATATTTGGCCACTATGGCAAGGGTCCTCCGTCATGAGGACCTGGCAAATTTCAGCCCGCTCAGACCCACAAAACGGATTATTTTAATATGTGTAGATATTAAAGAATGTATTGTATTTTGGGTCTGGTATAAAAACCCAGAGCCCATATGGTATGTTAATGCTCAGGGGGGAGACAAGTGGTCTACAATAAACCCCCTGATCAATGGCTCCCCCACCCTGCTTGTGTATGCTACAACAAAGCAGAGCAGGAAGTGGGTACTTGGGATAAGTGTTGTGTTTCACACCTTGGAACAAAGGGTTTCCTACCCCAAGCAGACTGGGCGACGCCAGTCTTGTGGGAGGGGGGCTAGGGAAATAAGCCCCTGATTAGAATAATATCCACCCAGTGGGCAGGTATTACTTTGCCTCTCAAGTGAGGTGGCAAGGAGGGATTGGGTGCAGATAATTGTCCTCCAGTGACTTGCACTCAATGCCAGGGTATAGGATTGAAATCACATAAAAACCAGTGTCAGCCCTATACTCAGTGTCTTTCGTGTCTTTTCGTGATGTCTTCATTTGAACCTGTATTGCTGAATGAATTGCCAATCCTGTACCTGATTGTTTCATTGTCCAACCCTAAGTAAGTGTCCATTTCTTGTCTGTTATTTGTATCATCTTGTGTGTTCTCCTTCTTTAAGGAATAAACTATATTTATTAGATCTAAGTCGTGTTCAATTCAACCCAGATATTTGGTGTATATTATACCCTGTCACTAGCTACCGTGACACATACCCACGAAGAAAATGGAAAGGTTTATGGTGGAAGTAAGAAAAGAGATCGCCCATGATGTGCTGGTACAAAGAAGCATTGTGGTGACCCACCTGTACAGTGCCAAAGTAATGGGCCCAGCCTGGCAGAAGAGGACTGGCGGGAGTAAATTGACCCTACATATGTTTAATTTCGGAAACAGCACTGCTCCAGAACTTTGGAAGACGCGTCTAAGGGAAAACATGGATTGAAGGCCTGAAGTATTCTCCACCCATGAGTGGGATGTAGGAAATACAAATGGAGTGAAGCAGGTACACAAGAGATGAGGGAGTGTGTCGTGGACTAACACAGTGGTGATGGCAGCTTCTTGGTGCAGTGAGCCGCAAGGTAGCCAAGCTTGGGTAGATAGGGTAGAAGTAGGGAGGGAAAACAAGAAGGGGCTGATGGTGTGGTAAATTACAAAACACCTCTAATACACATAGATATATTAAAAAAAAAAACCCTGAGGGCGTACTCACACTTGGCACTGCCACTCAGGACACATAAAGGTATCTTTACAGCAGTGTGCTGTCCGGTGTGCATTTAGTCCGTCTCAGTCCTCCGCTGGCGGTCCCCACAAGCGGCCGCTGGGGTTCTCACGCGGTTGACTCTAGTCGGCGTCTGACCTCACAGTTTACCGGGAATGAAGTTCCACCTCTCTTCTTCCACTCAACGCGTTTCGCAAGATAGGGTTAAACTTGCTTCGTCAGAAGTGACACTCCTGATGAAGCAAGTTAACCCTATCTTGTGAAATTATCTATCTATCTTGCGAATTAACTATCCTTACATGCTTTTATCCTTATATTTAAGGGCTCTGGTTAGCCCCTTCGCAATATTAGCATCCTCTGACTAACTGCACTTTTTCATTTTTGCTTTAAGAATTTTTTTCTTGAACTCAGCGGGTTTTTTTTTGTTACTTACATTTTTATTGATCATTTTATATACATAAAGAAAAAGGGTATACAAAAAAGAAAACAAAAAAGGGGGGGGGATACAATAATACAAATAAACTGGTGGTGACACAAAAGAGGGGGAGGAGATCAGGGGAGGGAAGGGACAGCATTTGTAACAATATAGCAAAATAAACAACAGTTTAAATACATGTATCACTCTGTTCCAGGTATTCTAATCTCAGTATGGAGATATACCTGCATGACGTAACCAAGGAGCCCGAATCTCCAAGAATTGTGACGTGGAACCGTTCAGATGGGCTGATAATTTTTCCATATAGACTATATGCAAAATGTTGTTATTTATTTGGTTTAGGGATGGGGGGGGGGGATGGAGGGGCAGGTTGTTTCCAATTTTTGGCAATTGTACATCTGGTAGTGTTTCAAATTTGGGATATTATTTTAGCTTCTTTTTTGGTGTGGTTGGCCATTGGTTTTCCTAACAGTGTATATACTGGGTCATGTGGGACAGTGATCTCTAGAATCTTGTGTATTAGGGCGAACACTTCCGTCCATGTTTGTTGGATTTTGGGACATGACGAGAATATGGGCAGTATATTCCCTTTTCCACCACAACCACGCCGACAAAGGGAAAGCCCCTGGGAGAAAAGAGTGTAACCTGGCAGGAGTCATATACCACCTGAATATTAACTTGTACGGTCCCGTATGGTTTATATGTTTTTTATCACTTCCACAGTAGGGTTGTGCCTTATATAGCATCACATTTTGCTTTATTTAGCATTAATATATAAGGGTTTATTTATATGGTTCACGGATAGACATTGTCTTTAACACAGTCAAGTTGTTTTTTGGGTTGCGCACTTTAATTTTGTATCTAGGAGTCATATACCACCTGAATATTAACTTGTAAATATTCTCCTTAATCACGACGCACGAGGAATTTTTGGAAGCGGCTTCCCAGATGTCATTTCAAATATCAAGGTCTACTGACGTTAAAATCTTTTTCCCAGGATACCATATAGTTATCAGGAGTTTGGTTGCTTTTGATAGGGGTCAAACTCTGATATATTCTGGAGATAATGTAATGTAAGTTTTTTTTTAACCCCTTGAGCACCCTTCTCACTTTAATATTTATCAAATATTAGAATGTCTTGTATTAGGTTAAGGCCGCAATCCCCGCTGCTCGGAATTTCTCTGTTTTTCGGTTCTGCTCAGAGGAGTGGGGTGGGGGAGGAGATCCCTAGTCCAGGCAAGATTGAGTGCCACTATTGTTTTATTCACAGCCACAAACCGACAAACCTATAGTTCCACTTTCCCGGTTTTTTTTTAGGGAGCCCCTATCCCCATCTACTTTCTAAGCATATTATATAAATCTTTCTACAACATGGTTAGAAAAGGTTTTTTTTGTCGGGCATGGAGAAACAGCTTTGCAGCATATCAGTAAAGGCGATACCCTTTTTACTGGGATCAGTTATTTCATCTTTTCAGTGCTGGAGAACAACGTTTTTCTGGCCCTGATAGGAAAGCAGCCAGGAAATGCTAAAAAGTATTATTTATTTTTTCCATGAATTCTTGTTAAGCAAAAGTCAGGTTTATATTGTCCATTAAAACATGCAACAATCATTGTAGGTGGTCTCCTAGGATTTACTGAGTCAGCAGGTGCGATTAGTGGCAGTGTTGTAGGTAGCTGTATGTGTGCAGCCATACTTGATATTGATATATATTTCTTTTCTTTTTTTTTTTTAAATGGGGAATTTTCGAACATGAACTGGTCCAGTGAGTCTGATCCTCCCTGACCAGAGAATGACATAATATGTAAATGTGTGCGTTAAAACAATGCGCAGGAACTCCGCCAGTGTCCACTGGGGCGTGAAAGGGGGGAGAATGGTAAGTGGGTGAAAGACCCGTGAAGCAGACCAGAAAAGCTGATATCCTGCACTGAAGTCTGTGAGGGAAGTGAAAGTTGTCCGCTTGGCTGAACAGCTGCAGAAGTAAACGTCAGGAGACTACAAAGCTGGCAACTTTGAAACACCCTAAAAAATGCAAATTGACCTTCAAAAACTCCGCAGCTCTGGTTATGCAAAAAAAAGGGTCAAAAGATATTAAACTTGTTTGGTGAAACAGAAGAGAAATGTTATTTTGAACTTGCTAGTTGTCTTCAGCTATGTTCATGATGCTTTTTGTACATTGTTTATTTATAGTATATGCTTTATTAGTTAGCAAGCATCCCCCATCCCTCAATACACTAGGTCAAATCATGTTCAGTTTGCTCATTCAGTTAGGGAACTTGCAACACATTTATGAGTATTGTTAACCGTTAACCATCATTGTTAAGAAGTGTCAACGAATGGTGCACAATTCTTTTTGGGGGTAATATATTAAAGACAAACCGAGGAGAAAACATAACATTTTTGTCTGAGCTGTTACTCCTCATGCAGATGGAAAATACATTAATGAATTTTATAATTTGACTCAATGTCTTCACTGGTCAGTTATATATATATCTTACACCAGGGGTGTGCAAACTGGGGGGCGCAAGATTGTCTGGGGGGCGCGGGGAGGCCCCGTGCGTTTCCCGAAAGCACTTAAATGAAGTGCCGGGGATGCGGTGAAGGCTTCGGTAAACTGCACTTACCTTATATACCCAGTTATGATACAGAGCACCCCAAATCAATGTTCTCAGTGTGTAGCCTGGTCCTGTAAAGCCAAATATTAATACTTTATGACTTCAGTTTTGCACTCGTTAAATATTTACAGACGTTATCGTTGAACATATCCAGGGATGCCACCATTCGGGGTTTGACCCGGAGACTATGGGTTTACGTATATCTTCGGGGGGGGGGGGGGGGGGGTGTGTGTGTGTGTGTGTGTGTGTGTGTGTGTGTGTGTGTGTGTGTGTGTGTGTGTGTGTGTGTGTGTGTGTGTGTGTGTGTGTATATATATATTTTTTTTCTTTTCTTTAATTTTAAACAAAAAAAAATTATTTGCGAAAATCATTTACGTAAACTGGGGGGCAGTGACGGGAGAAGAGGACGGAGGACCACCAAAGTGGCACAGGGTGGCAGAGGAGTTGGACGGTGGGAGCAAAGCAGGGCAGCAGAGTAGTACGGCCGGGAGGAGCATGCCCCAGCAATTCGACCTGGACGTCTTCACTGACTTCCAGTGTCTGCCACTGCTACAGCACGCTCTTCCCCGGTCATCCTTCTCTGCCCCCCTGCTTGGCTCCCATCGTCCAACTCGTCCGCCACCCTGGAGCTGCTCTGGCAGGCCGGCGTCCTCTTCTCTCGCCGCCATCCTCTGCCACCGCTCTGCTCCACTCCCACGGTCGTCCTCCACCTTCACCGAAGTCAGGTGGGGCATTGTTGAGGTGGTGAGAGGAGAAGAAGAGGGGTGAGAATGAGGAGGAGATGAAGGGGTGAGAGGAGGGGAGGTAAGAGAGGATGAGGAGGAGGGGTGAGAGAGATGATGAGGGAGGGGTGAAAGAGGATGAGAAGGTGGTGTGAGAGAGGATGAGGAGAAGGGGGTGAGGGAGAGAAGATGAGAAGAGGGGTGAGAGAAAAAAATTGTAGTCAGTATTATCTTGTACTACTACACTGATTTATTTTACAACCCCATATAAAATTTGTCACGTTATGCTGTTTTATAAATGTTGAAACATGCAAGAATTTGTACGTATTTGTATTCACATTTATATTGTGTGCCAATTAATAAAGTTTTTTTTCCCCATGTAATAATGATTACATCAGACGGGGGGGGGGTGTGGGGGGGCACAACTAATGTCATGTCTATGAATATGTGATTACATTCTTGAAATTGCATTGGAAAAAGCATTCAATAGAAGATGGCAACCCTGAACATACCTCACAGTTTCAATAGATGAAAGCAGGTTTAACTTTTGGGGGTAATATAGGCATTGATGTACAAGAGGAATAATCCTTTATACATTTCACCCTATGTTCCTTTATTTATTCAAACCCCAGAATCCTTTGCATCTACAGGTAATGCTACACCATGGCAAAAAGCAAATGTATTACATATGTAACTATGTATTTGTAACCATGTATTTGTCATCATAACTCTGTGCCCAGGACCTACTTGAAAACGAGAGGTAACTCTCAATGCATTACTTACCTGGTAAAACATTTTTATAAATAAATAAATATGAAGGTGTAATGTTTTCTACAAAGCACAGTAAGTAGGCCTACTGCCCCCTCTTATGGATCAGCTTGGTTAAGCAATTACTTTGTTCTGTTCTAACATCTGAGTTCTGTTCTGTTTGGATAAAATACCATCTTGTATGACTGATTATTCGTTACTCTACAATCGGGAGACTCGCGTGTGTTGTAAAAAAACAAAACCATCCCATTTCTCAGGGTCAAAGTAACAATTGTAGTGTACATGGATTCTTTGCTTTACGATAACAGGATAAGCTTCTTCTATTTTTAGTTTTTATTAATGAAACTATTTTTGAAGTTCCAAGGTGCTTGTCGTAACTGGAAACAAAAAGAAAACAGCGCACAACGCCAAATAGTGGAGTAAGTAATAGAATGTATTACAATGTTAAAGGGGTAATAAATCTGCGTATATCAGATAGAAATAACATGTGCATTTAGTGCATAACACACTGGTTACCACTCTGTAGCTGTAAAACAGGACGGTCTGGCACTCAGCTGTCTCTGCAGGAGCCTCTATGATGGTTCTGGGGCATGGGATCCTTCATGCACTCCTCACACAGCAGGACGCTGCTCACAAGGGGATTCCTTTCAAGCAGCCTGGTAATACTGCAGATTCAGACACTTAGTGGGACCGCTCCTCAACCGGCGATATACTGCCTCCAGGGGAATTCCCCTACAGTCCCCCGTCTCTCCTGTGTAGATTTGCTGCTTTTCCCAGCTGCTATGATCTTAGGGCAGTCCAGAGCTGTTGGAATTGCTCTGCAAACACTTCCGCAGCTGCAGGGGCTTACACAGTGTGCCACGATGCCGCTCCGTCACGTGGTATAGCGGAGTGACGTCACAGTTCTCGTGGCAATGGAGGAATCAATAGGGAGGAAGAAGGAGAGTCCCTTACAGTCTCTTACCGGCGCAGAAATCGCTCAGTTAGCACGGTGGCAGCCAATATAAGCTGATAGTGATACAAATCCAAAGGATGAATATAGGCAAAATTATGGCATTAATACATCCAACATGTTTCGTAGATCTAACTACTTCTTCAGGGAATAATTTGGCCATTACCCAGAGGTCTTAAATACCTCTCAGAGATGTCTCATTCGTCAAACAATTAGAGTTAGACCAATCATCTGTAGCTCAGATGATTGGTCTAACTCTAATTGTTTGACGAATGAGACATCTCTGAGAGGTATTTAAGACCTCTGGGTAATGGCCAAATTATTCCCTGAAGAAGTAGTTAGATCTACGAAACATGTTGGATGTATTAATGCCATAATTTTGCCTATATTCATCCTTTGGATTTGTATCACTATCAGCTTATATTGGCTGCCACCGTGCTAACTGAGCGATTTCTGCGCCGGTAAGAGACTGTAAGGGACTCTCCTTCTTCCTCCCTATTGATTCCTCCATTGCCACGAGAACTGTGACGTCACTCCGCTATACCACGTGACGGAGCGGCATCGTGGCACACTGTGTAAGCCCCTGCAGCTGCGGAAGTGTTTGCAGAGCAATTCCAACAGCTCTGGACTGCCCTAAGATCATAGCAGCTGGGAAAAGCAGCAAATCTACACAGGAGAGACGGGGGACTGTAGGGGAATTCCCCTGGAGGCAGTATATCGCCGGTTGAGGAGCGGTCCCACTAAGTGTCTGAATCTGCAGTATTACCAGGCTGCTTGAAAGGAATCCCCTTGTGAGCAGCGTCCTGCTGTGTGAGGAGTGCATGAAGGATCCCATGCCCCAGAACCATCATAGAGGCTCCTGCAGAGACAGCTGAGTGCCAGACCATCCTGTTTTACAGCTACAGAGTGGTAACCAGTGTGTTATGCACTAAATGCACATGTTATTTCTATCTGATGTACGCAGATTTATTACCCCTTTAACATTGTAATACATTCTATTACTTACTTCACTATTTGGCGTTGTGCGCTGTTTTCTTTTTGTTTCCATTTCTTAGAGTGTGTGGGGTGCTGAGCCACCCCTAATGTTTATAGCAGCAGACGCCCTTATCAACCACACGGTTATGTTATAATTTAATTATTTAATCACTTATTCACTGTGGTATTGTGGTTTACTTTATTTATATATGGTTTAGTCACTGCACTGTATTCAATTATAAGGAGATAGATAGTAGCGCACAGTTTATTTCTGCTTGTCGTAACTGCATGTAGCTCCCGCTCTGGGGCATGCTTGTTAATGTAAGGGGTTAATGGCATTAATGGGTTAACCGGGTGGGATCACTCTGGTATTGCCCTTCCACATCATGTGATGTAGGATGACTGTGCAGTAGAGATTACCACTCCCTTTGTGTCTTGTGACCAGTGATGTCACCATAGGGAGGAAATATATAGCTCCACCCAATGTTCAAGAAGCAGGTTCCTCTGAGTTCTGGCAGAGGGCCTCATCGTCAGTCCTCTAAATATGTTTTAGTGTATAGATATGTATTTTAAGAGTGTCCTGTCCCTGTTTATTGTTTTCAGTTAAGGAACGTGCGGTATATAGTTAGCGCCTATAGTAAAAGTCCAAAATAGTTCTCATGCGGTAAGAGGAGGGAGCAAGTGCTTAGCAGAGGTTCTCAGAGTAGTAGCTCCGAAGCATGATAAAATCGCCCCCACCGGAAGGTCTTTAGTAAACCCCCGATCTAATATGCATGGACGAGGTATGCAGTACACAGTAACGGGATACTGAACCCAGAGAGCAGACTGTGTTCCCAACATACGCCCACTTGAGATGGGGCACTATTGACGCTATGCAGGAGATTGCCAATCTAAGTGATACTAAGGGAAACAAGTATAGGTTCCTCCCCGGAGTAGGGTTGAGAGCTCCCCGGGGAAAAGCACAGAGTACCTTTATGATTTGCCAGCAGTTAATATGGCTACCGTGAAGTATGTCGGTGTATGGCGAGCATTATAAACAGATGTGAATAAAGCTCTTTTTGTACTATAAAAGTTCCTAGCGCCCATCCTCATACTATCTGCATTTCCACGCCCAGCCTGCGGGGACCCAGCATCCTGATCAGGTACGAGAGACTGAGCATCGCCATGTATATAGTTCACCCTGATGCAAACTCCTTTAGAGCCGCACAAGGGGGGTTATAGGCATTTTTTTTCTTCCCTTTCCAATGTTATTTTTAAAATCTGATCCTTTGTTAAGGAGATCTAAGCATTTGAAATATTAAGTGTCTACAGCAGCCTTAAGCTTACCATGGTAACGTCACATATATGTATGTATATCTTTATTTATATAGCGCCCACAGTGTACTCAGCGCTTTACAATGACAATACAGTGCAAGGAATTAAAATACAATAAGTGTAACAAATAAAATCAGACAATAAGAAAGGAAATAAAAATGAAAGAACATCCGGAGCACCAACTGAACGGCAGAATCCAAGACAAGCAGCACTCAGGTAAGTTCAAAAAAGGGCTTTATTTGGACAAACAGCAATCTCCCTCCACGATGGAACTACACATGAGATCAGACTCTTTGTCAGCATACACCATGAGCGCATGACAGCAACACATTGACAATAGGAAAGGAAATCACTGCCCCAGAGAGCTTACAATCTAAGGCCTGGGACCCGGTGTGCCCGGCAGCGCGGGCGGCCACACGCGAGTTCCCCACCAGCAGGGGAATCCTCCCGAGCCGGTCCCCCCTGGCTGCACAGCTCACTACATGCTGTGACGCGTCAGCCGCTACGGGATACAAGAGAATGGTGATCCCTAGCGTTGACGCGTCACGTGGTGTGGCTGTGAGCCAATGAGGAGGGGAGGCTTTGGGAGGAGGAGAGGCTTCGGGGAGCGGGGAGGAGTGTGGGGGGAAAGCAGCGTGAGTGCCTGTCTGTGTGTGTGTATGTGTGTGTCTGAGTGCCTATCTGTGTTTGTGTATGTGTGTGCCTGAGTGCGTGAGTGCCTGCCTCTGTGTGTGTGTGTGAGTATGTGTATCAGTGCCTGCCTGCATGCGTGTGTGTGTGTGTGTGAGAGAGTGCCTGCGTGTGTGTGTATGTGTGTGTCTGAGTGCGTGAGTGCCTGCCTCTGTCTGTGTGTGTGTGTCTGTGTGTGTGTGTGTGTGTGCCTGAGTGTGTGTGTGTGTGTGTGTGTGTGTGTGTGTGCGTGTGTGTATGAGTGCCAGCCCGAGCCTGTGGAGGGAGGGGGGGGAGAGTAGCGGGTCCCTCCGCTCAAGCCACGCCCCCCCCTCCCGCTCAAACCTCCCACTCCCGCCCACCTCCCACTCCCTACAGACCGCATATCGTGGTCTGTGTCTGTCAGCGCCCCGCCTGTCTGCAGTGCGGGAGCGCTGACGGAGGGAGCGGGGCCTTAGCCTAAGTGGTATGTTGGGAGAGTTACAGAGACAGCAGGTGAGGGAAGAAATGCAGTACAGTAGATAGCAGTGCTTGGCCACAATGGTTGGTAGGAGCGACTGTGAGTGTGGGACAGTAACCATGAGTACGGGCTATTGAAATGCTTCATTTAAGAGGTGAGTTTTAAGGTTTGACTTAAAGGTGGGGAGAGAAGGTGCTTGGCGTATACTGAGTGTAAGGAAGTTCCACAGGTAAGGGGCAGTGTCACGGTGAGATTATGGCAGGCTGTATAGTCACACAAAAATATATATAACAGATGATATATATTTATCACTGGGTCTGAACTGGGACGAGTCTTAGATATAATAAAGTATATTTATTCCTTTGGATAGGTGAACACACGAATAATACAGTAACAAACAAGAAGTACACTTACTTTGGGGTTGGGGAATGAGAAGTATGAAGTATAGCAATTCTCTCGCAATCATGTAGCATTCAGATGATAAATTGAAGACAAAGGATACAGGGTAGACATCAGTTTATAAACCTTTTGTGCCCTATCCTTAACATTGAGTACCGTGGATTGGTTTTCAATTAACTCTAGCCAGTGGTTAACGTGGGAACACTTTTTGACCCATGCCCCCCGGCTAGTTGGTATATGCGCAGTAGAGCTCTGGGGTCCCATTTCTATAACCCCTCCTCTATATCAGGAATGCCAGCTAGTCTATGTAGAGGGAGAGAGGGGGTGGCCCGGTATTAAAGGGGTTGCACCCCATTTGGCCACCCCTGACCGCACCAGGGAGACAAGGGGTTAACTGGGCTGAGGTCCAGAAATGTGATGTAACCCTTGTTATGACATGTAAATGTATTTTCCCCTGTTCCATTGTAATGTCTGGTTACTCAGTGTTTGCATCACACACACACTAGAATCCATCCGGGAGCACAAGGGTTAATAATTCTTTAATGATTATAGCTCTTTGTGTAAGTTTCCCGCCTTTTCGGACACCATTTTGCAGATCCCCATTGGCCGCCATTAGGGCTCAATGCATTTCAATAGGAATTTGTGCTGTTTTAGTCCTGTTTCCTGTAGTGACCAGCAGGTGGCGTCCAAGAGGAAGAGCGGCGGATTTCCATTGAAAGTCAATGGGCTCATTGACTTCAATGGAGATGCCTCGAGGTAACCTAGTTGGCTGCCGTCCAGACCGCAAACCGCAAAGCGGATACAGTGTCCTTCAAAAGAGCTAAAATCACTGGGTCAAGTTCAACGTCAATTAGCGGGGAAATAAACTGTTTTAGGGCACCTAGGGATAAAATTCTTTTTGCCCCTAGTTCCTAAGCGTCCCCCCACTCGACCACCACCGGGTCCCCGAATCCTGGACCCCCGATAAGGGTCGAACCAGATAGAGCGGGTCGCGCCATAGGCTTTGCCGGCGGCGGCAGAAACGGCTCAGAAAAATGACTAAGTGAGAAATGCTGAATTTTAGGAATCCATATCTCCGGTTCCGGAGGGTCCAGCGGATCAGGGTTTGGGGTATCTGTAGCCACTGCTCCGGCATCGCTGCAGAACCATCCTTGACCCGCTTGGACCAACCCGACGGAGTATGGACCCCCTTGAAGTTCGGGACTTTTCCCATAGACTTCAATGGCAGAAAACCCCCATTGACTTCAATGGCGGCGATTTACCATTGAAAGTCTATGGCGGAGCTGCCCGTGGTTTTCAATGGGGATTTAGTGAAAAGCTGAGATTTCTTTTTCAATGGAGATTTTTGTATTAAAATAATTTAATGTGCATTGGTGTAACTCCGGTTTCTTAGGTCGTAGCCAGTCGCTTTTTGGACCATATGGTGTCCCAGTTCTGGCAATGCGAACTGGGAAGTTTGGACCTGCTAAACCTAACGGAACCGGATATTTTAATACGTTTATGTTTTATGCTTAATAGTGTATCCTAAGGTATGGATAAGTTCAAAAGGAAATTCTTTTGGGCCATAAGGTAGCAGATGGCCCTGGAGACCCCGCTATGTCTAGGATTTAAGTGCTGTTCAAAGAGTTTTATCACCCTCACTGTTTATCCGAAGCCCAAACCAGGGCAGGTCTTAAGTGTTCCAGTTAACACCTTTCAACAAAGGTTTTCCTGCCAGAACTCCAAAGGGTAGACTTTCTGGCATTCCTGACGTAAATGTGGGGCTTCAGAAATGAGACCCCCAGAGTTCTACTGCACATGTGCCAACTAGCAGGGGGGCATGGGTCAGAATGCTTTCCCACGTTAGTGAGTGGCTGGAGGTAATTGTAAACCAATCCCCTGTGCTTAAGGTTAAGAATAGAAGGAGAATGGTTTATAAACTGCTGTCCACCCATATATCCTTTGTCTTCGTTTGCTGATATGGTTACCTGATATCACCTGAATGATTTCCTCACTGCTGAAAGAAATGCTACATCATACTTCTCATTCCCCAACCCTTAAGTAAGTGTACTTCTTGTTTGTTACTGTATTATCTGTTGTGTTCACCTTTATTCTAAGGAATAAATACAATTTATTATATCTTAAGCCTCGTTCAGTTCAAACCCAATTATTTTTGTGTAATATTAATAGGCCTGTGGAAGCTATCGTCACAGGCGTATTAATATAACTGGTGGCAGCTGGTGGGACTGAACTGGACCTGGATTACAGTATTCTGCGGGGTACTGTGATCCAGTGGGAACTTGATAGTAATTGCAAGTTCCTGGGACTAAAGATATTGAACACACAGTAGTGCAACAAGTAACGCAAGTTGTCACACCACCTCACTGCTGCGACCCAGAACTCAGAGCCATGAGTGAAGCGGAGAACCTCTATTACCTGAGAACTAGAACTCAGCTAAAGGACAAGTGCCGTGCCTATGGACTGGAATATGTGGACCAGGCGGTCGAGGACATGGTTGCTGCAGTCACCGCATATGAAGCTGAGCATCCAGAGGTCCTGGAAGTAGCTCAGCTTGCCCTTTTACAGCCGCCCGGAGATCAGGGACTGAACCCAGTGCCGGGCTGGCAGGATCCCGGGGAGGGACCAAGTGCACCTCCCAGGACAAGTGCAGCAGGAGGGGCACGGGTAGCTGCGGCTACCAGTCCCTTTACCCCTGAAATGCTGGCACTGATAACAGCGTGGGGAGACCGAGGGACACCGGAGGAGCGGCTACAGTTTATCTCTATGGCAGTGAACAGACCCGCTTATTGCCCCCCGGTCCGACCCCCCAAAGATGAACTCCAACTGGACAAGCACAGTCTCACCAAGTATGCGGAGGGCACTGATCAGATTGACATGTTTCTAAGGAACTTTGAAATGCAGTGCCGGCGGTACGGGGTGCTTCCCCAGCATAGGGTTGCACGCCTGGACCCGCTACTCTCCGGCTTGGCTAAACAGACTTTGATGGCGCTTACAGAGGAGTTTGCTGATGACTATGACCACCTGAAAGAACTTTTGCTGTTTCAGCACGGTTTTACCCCTGAAGCTTACCGGGGTAAGTTCCGGCTGGCGGAGAGGCACCCTCAGGAGACCTATGTCACTTATGTGACCCGCATGGCTTTGTACGGGTTACACTGGGTGGAGGGCTCTGAGGCCAGGACTTACCAACGCCTGCTGGACCTCATCTTTCAGGAGCAGCTCATGCAGCAGTGCCCGCCGGCGGTGAGGGCTTTTGTGTATGATAAAAAGCCCAAGACCTACACCGAGGCGGCGAGGATGGCAGATGACTATGTGGTCAGCCGGTCCCAGATGACCGCCAAGGTACCAGCCAAAGCGGTAACCCCACCGGCGCCGGCCAAGAAAGCTGTGAGTACCCCCCAGTGGACCCAAAAGCCGCCTGCGGGCAGCGGGTCACAGAAGGCGGGAGAGCTCCGGCATGAGCGCCGGTGCTACAATTGCAACAGCACTGGTCACCTCAGACCAGATTGCCCGGAACCCCTGCGTTCCAATGGACCCTACCGAGGGCAACGCACCCCAGCTGCAAAGCCGGTAGCCCGCGTGCGGGTGGCTTCCACCAAAGAACCAAGACCGGTCATGGAAACAACTCCCAGCGAGACGTCCCATGTCACCCCTACCCCGGTTTCTTCAGTGCCTACAGCCAGGAGCGGAGGACATCACAGCGCAGACCTGCAGCAGATGGACGGCAGGAGCAAGCATCTCACCCCGGTCACAGTCGGTGACCGGCAAGCAGTTGGCTTACTTGATTCAGGAGCTGCAGTGACCCTGGTCCGACCTGATATGGTCCGGCCAGAGGAATTGATCCCAGGCCCTGGGATGCAGATCACTGTGGCTGACGGAGAGCCACGTTTCCTGCAGGTGGCCCGCATTTTTTTGGATTGGGGGGTGGGCAAGGGTGTGCGGGAGGTGGGGGTTCTACCAGGTTTGGATGCTGAAATTCTTTTGGGCAATGACCTGGGACCGATGACCTGCACCTACGACCGTGTGCCCCAGCCCGCTGCAGTGGCGGCAGTTACCCGGAGCCAAACCGCGGCAATGCCGGCGGTGGCCACCCCAGACCCCCAGCCTTTGGGACCAACGTTAGCGGAGGGCACAGAGGAGCCCGGGGAGGTAAGCCAGGATCAGTTGCAACCACAGGCTGACTTACTGTTCCCCCTTACCGTGTCCCCTTCCCCTGACAATGACATGACTGGGGGGGGGGCAGATTTAGGAGCCCAGTTTAGGGAGGCAGTGAAGGCAGACCCTACCCTGGCCGGCGTGAGACTTCGGGCGTCCGAATCTCAGGCAGGGGAGGGCACTGAGCGCTGCCTATGGCATAAGGGACTCCTATACAGAGAAGAAGGGAACCCGGGAATAGAGAAGGGATTGACCGGTAAGCGACAGCTAGTAGTGCCCCAGGGGTACCGACAGCAATTGTTACGGGTAGCTCACTCTATTCCGTTAGCGGGACATCAGGGGGTCACCAGGACGCGAGCCCGGTTATTGCAGCGTTATTTCTGGCCGGGGGCATCCAGGGATGCGGCTGATTTCTGCCGCTCCTGTGATGCCTGCCAGCGAGTAGGTAAGGCGGGCGACCGTGTGAAGGCACCCCTGAGACCCCTACCGATAATAGGGGAACCCTTCCAGAAGGTAGCGATGGACCTGATAGGACCCCTCATGATTCCTAGCAGGTCAGGGAAGCGCTACATCCTCACGGTGGTGGATTTTGCCACCCGGTACCCTGAGGCGGTAGCGCTGGGCACCATAAGTGCCAAGACAGTGGCAGCAGCTTTGCTGAACATTTTTGCTAGGGTAGGTTTCCCTAGTGAGATCCTAACTGATCAGGGGTCGCAGTTCATGAGTGAACTGTTACATTGTCTCTGGGATGCCTGCGGTGTACAGCACCAGCGCACTACCCCTTACCATCCCCAAACAAACGGATTATGTGAGAGGTTTAATGGTACCCTGAAGCAGATGCTTCGGACCTTTATAGAGGCGGAGGGGAAAGACTGGGAGATTCACCTGCAGCACTTGCTGTTTGCATACCGAGAGGTACCGCAAGAATCTACAGGCTTCTCCCCCTTCGAGCTACTATATGGCCGCAGGGTACGTGGACCTCTGGACCTCTTCCGTGAGGGATGGGAGGGGGAGACTACTGCTACTGATGCTTCAGTGATCCAGTATGTAGTAGATCTCAGAGACCGGTTAGAGATGCTTATGGGGGTGGCCCAGGACCACCTCAGGGCTGCTCAGACCAAGCAGAAGCAATGGTATGACCAGCAGGCCCGTAGCAGAGAATTCATCCCAGGACAGCAGGTGCTTGTTCTCAAACCCACTCGGGAGAACAAGCTGATGGCTGCCTGGTCGGGACCGTACCCGGTTATCCGAAAGGTGAATGAGTGCAACTATGTTGTACAGGTAGCGCCTGAGAGGCACAAGACGTATCACATTAATATGTTAAAGGAATACAGAGCACCGAGTATGGGAGCAGTAATGGCCATTTGTAGCCCACTGCTGGAGGATCCGGCGAGCAATGCTCTGCCTGATCTCCTAGGGGAGGCAAAGCAAGGAAACACTGTTGAGCAGGTAGAGATCGGGGCACAGTTGAGTGCTAGGCAGAAGGGAGAAGCCAGGGACATGCTAGCTCAGTATAGCGCCCTCTTCACTGACATGCCAGGGACCACACATCTCACCAAACACCCAGTACACACAGGGGACCTGCAGCCTCTGCATAAGCACGCTTATAGAGTGTCAGCAGAGGTCAAGACAAGTATGGAGAGAGAGATTGAGGAGATGCTGACCCTAGGGGTAATTACTCCGTCCCAGAGCCCTTGGGCAAGTCCAGTAGTCCTAGTGCCTAAGAAGGACAAAACCACCCGGTTTTGTGTGGACTACCGGTTGCTCAACGCTGGGACGGTGTCAGATGCTTACCCCATGCCCCGCATGGATGAGTTACTAGATGAACTCGCGGGGGCAAAGTATCTGACCACCATGGATCTGAGCAAAGGCTACTGGCAAATTCCCCTGACCCTGGAGGCTAGGGAGAAGTCAGCATTCATCACTCCAAGTGGCCTCTATGAGTTTTTGGTGATGCCATTTGGGATGAAGAATGCCCCGGCTACCTTCCAACGCCTGGTCAATAGGTTACTGGAAGGGATGCAGAGCTATGCCAGGGCTTACTTAGATGACATTGCTGTCTTTAGTAATTCCTGGGAATCCCACATAGGACATGTAGCTGCGGTGCTGGATAGAATCAGGGAGGCTGGGCTTACCTTAAAACCCACTAAGTGTATGGTAGGGATGGCAGAAGTCCTGTACTTAGGGCACAGGGTGGGTGGAGGGCATCTCAAGCCAGAGCCAGCCAAGGTAGAAGCCATAGTTCAGTGGCCTGTTCCAAAAACCAAGAAACAGGTCATGGCCTTTTTGGGCACCGCAGGGTACTACAGGAAATTTGTCCCACAGTACAGCGCCGTGGCCAAACCCCTGACTGATCTGACTAAGAAGCAACTGCCTGTGCTTATTACCTGGTCTCCTGCCTGTGAAACTGCTTTCCAGGCACTGAAAGCTGCGCTTGCTGAGGCCCCCATCCTGGCTGCCCCAGATTATACCAAGCATTTTCTTATTCAGACTGATGCCTCAGACTTTGGTGTGGGGGCTGTGTTGAGCCAGGTGGGGGACGACTGCAAAGAGCACCCTGTGGTGTATCTCAGTCGCAAACTGCTCCCCAGGGAGGTGGCATATGCCACCATTGAAAAGGAGTGCTTGGCCATTGTGTGGGCACTCAAAAAGCTCCAGCCCTATGTCTATGGGAGGGCTTTCACAGTCATTACCGACCACAATCCCCTGAGCTGGCTACAGAGGGTATCAGGGGAAAATGCCAAACTGCTGAGATGGAGCTTGGCTTTGCAAGAATTTGAATTCACCATTCAGCACAAAAAGGGTAGTGAAAACAGCAATGCTGATGGACTTTCACGCCAGGACTATCCCTCTGAGACTGAATTCATTAATGGTGCCAGCAGTGCCCCACTCCCCGTCAGGGCCAGTGGGCCACAGGACACGCATTAAGAAGGGGAGGTGTAGAGGGAGAGAGGGGGTGGCCCGGTATTAAAGGGGTTGCACCCCATTTGGCCACCCCTGACCGCACCAGGGAGACAAGGGGTTAACTGGGCTGAGGTCCAGAAATGTGATGTAACCCTTGTTATGACATGTAAATGTATTTTCCCCTGTTCCATTGTAATGTCTGGTTACTCAGTGTTTGCATCACACACACACTAGAATCCATCCGGGAGCACAAGGGTTAATAATTCTTTAATGATTATAGCTCTTTGTGTAAGTTTCCCGCCTTTTCGGACACCATTTTGCAGATCCCCATTGGCCGCCATTAGGGCTCAATGCATTTCAATAGGAATTTGTGCTGTTTTAGTCCTGTTTCCTGTAGTGACCAGCAGGTGGCGTCCGAGAGGAAGAGCGGCGGATTTCCATTGAAAGTCAATGGGCTCATTGACTTCAATGGAGATGCCTCGAGGTAACCTAGTTGGCTGCCGTCCAGACCGCAAACCGCAAAGCGGATACAGTGTCCTTCAAAAGAGCTAAAATCACTGGGTCAAGTTCAACGTCAATTAGCGGGGAAATAAACTGTTTTAGGGCACCTAGGGATAAAATTCTTTTTGCCCCTAGTTCCTAAGCGTCCCCCCACTCGACCACCACCGGGTCCCCGAATCCTGGACCCCCGATAAGGGTCGAACCAGATAGAGCGGGTCGCGCCATAGGCTTTGCCGGCGGCGGCAGAAACGGCTCAGAAAAATGACTAAGTGAGAAATGCTGAATTTTAGGAATCCATATCTCCGGTTCCGGAGGGTCCAGCGGATCATGGTTTGGGGTATCTGTAGCCACTGCTCCGGCATCGCTGCAGAACCATCCTTGACCCGCTTGGACCAACCCGACGGAGTATGGACCCCCTTGAAGTTCGGGACTTTTCCCATAGACTTCAATGGCAGAAAACCCCCATTGACTTCAATGGCGGCGATTTACCATTGAAAGTCTATGGCGGAGCTGCCCGTTGTTTTCAATGGGGATTTAGTGAAAAGCTGAGATTTCTTTTTCAATGGAGATTTTTGTATTAAAATAATTTAATGTGCATTGGTGTAACTCCGGTTTCTTAGGTCGTAGCCAGTCGCTTTTTGGACCATATGGTGTCCCAGTTCTGGCAATGCGAACTGGGAAGTTTGGACCTGCTAAACCTAACGGAACCGGATATTTTAATACGTTTATGTTTTATGCTTAATAGTGTATCCTAAGGTATGGATAAGTTCAAAAGGAAATTCTTTTGGGCCATAAGGTAGCAGATGGCCCTGGAGACCCCGCTATGTCTAGGATTTAAGTGCTGTTCAAAGAGTTTTATCACCCTCACTGTTTATCCGAAGCCCAAACCAGGGCAGGTCTTAAGTGTTCCAGTTAACACCTTTCAACAAAGGTTTTCCTGCCAGAACTCCAAAGGGTAGACTTTCTGGCATTCCTGACGTAAATGTGGGGCTTCAGAAATGAGACCCCCAGAGTTCTACTGCACATGTGCCAACTAGCAGGGGGGCATGGGTCAGAATGCTTTCCCACGTTAGTGAGTGGCTGGAGGTAATTGTAAACCAATCCCCTGTGCTTAAGGTTAAGAATAGAAGGAGAATGGTTTATAAACTGCTGTCCACCCATATATCCTTTGTCTTCGTTTGCTGATATGGTTACCTGATATCACCTGAATGATTTCCTCACTGCTGAAAGAAATGCTACATCATACTTCTCATTCCCCAACCCTTAAGTAAGTGTACTTCTTGTTTGTTACTGTATTATCTGTTGTGTTCACCTTTATTCTAAGGAATAAATACAATTTATTATATCTTAAGCCTCGTTCAGTTCAAACCCAATTATTTTTGTGTAATATTAATAGGCCTGTGGAAGCTATCGTCACAGTCTACCAAACGGAGTACCTGGCAGGAAATCCTTTGTTGTGAGGTGTGAAATGGAACACTTGAAGACTGCTCTGGTTTGAGTAGTCTCCACCCTCATGCAAACAGTGGAGGTGACAAACTCCTTTGAAACATACTCAAGTCCTAGACATTGGGTCGCCTTTCTGGCCATATGCTACCCTGGTATGCAAAGGAATTTCCTCTGAGATTTACCCATATCTCGGAATACAGTATGTTGGGTAAAACATGAACATATTAAAATATCCGGTTCCTTTGGGTCCAGCAGGTCCAAACTTCCTAGTTCTCAATGCCGGAACTGGGACACCCTATGGTCCAATTTGCGACCTGCTATGACCTGGGAAACCGGAGATACACAAATACACTTAAAACCGTTTTACATTTTAATACACAAATCTCCGTTGTAAATTAAATCATGGTTTTTCACTAAATCCCCATTGAAAACAACGGGTTCCGCCGCCATAGACATTCAATGGCAAACCGCCGCCATTGGCGGCTATGGGAATCCCCGCCATAGACTTTCAACGGGGCGATGCCGCCGTTGAAGTCAATGGGGGTTTTCCGCCGTAGCCAGTCAATGGGGTTTGGCCGCCATTGAAGTCTATGGGAGAAATCCCGAACTTTCAAGGGAGTCCATACTCCGTCGGGTTGGTCCACACAGGTCAAGGATGGTTCTGCAGCGATGCCGGAGCAGTGGCTACAGATACCCCAAACCCTGATCCGCTGGGCCCTATGGATTATCAAATTTCAGCATTTGACACTTAGCCGTTTTCCTGAGCTGTTTCTGCCGCCGCCATTGGAACCTATGGCGCGGCCCGTTCTTCTCGGTTGGACCCTTATCGGGGGTCCAGGATACGGGGACACGGTTGTGGTCGAGTGGGGGGAGGTCTAGGAACTAGGGACAGAAAGAAGTTTATTTCTAGGGTCCCTAGAACTGTTTATTCCCACGCCACTTATCGTTGAACTTGACTTGTAAGTGATCAAAGCTCTCCTATTGAAATTGTATCCGCTTTGCGGTTAAGCGGTTTGGACGGCAGCCAACTTGTTCCTGGAAAGCTCTCTCGAGGATTTCTCCATTGAAGTCAATGAGCCCATTGACTTTCAATGGGAAACCGCCGCTCTCCCTCTCGGACGCCATCTGCTGGTCTTCTCAGGAACAGGACTCAACAGCAAGATTCGCCATTGAAAGACATGGAGTCCCAATGGCGGTCTATGGGAGCCTGCAAAATGGTGCCTGAAAAGGCGGGAAAATTACACAAAGGGCTATAATCACTATACAACTATTAACCCTTGTGCTCCCGGATGGATCCCAGTGCGTGTGTGCTGCAGACACGGATTAACCAGATGTTACAATAAAACGGGGAACGGGAATACACATTTACATGTCATAACAGGAGTTGAATCACAGTTCTGGGTCTCAGCCCAGTTAACCCCTTGTCTTCCTGGTGAGGTCAGGGGATGGCCAAATGGGGTGTAACCCCTTTAATCCTCGGCCACCCCCTTTCTCCCTTTACAGGCAGTAGAGGTGAAAGGGGTGGAAAGGAGGCCATTATGGGTAGAGGGCAGGAGACAAGCAGAGGCATAGCAAGAGATCAAAGCTGATATGCAGGAAGGATCAAATGAGTGGAAAGCCTAAAAGGTAAGGAGGAGAACTTTGTAGGTGATTCAAAATTTAATGGGAAGCCAAGAGAGGGATTTAAGGAGGAGATGAGCAGAGACTGTTTTGGGAGAAAGTGAAATTATTCTCGCAGGCGAAGTTTGGATTGATTGTAAGGGGGAAAGTTGTGAGGCAGGGAGGCCTGTTAGCAGTATGTTACAATAATCCAAGCAGGAAAGGATAAGGGCATTAGAATTTTAGCAGTAGATTGACAGAGGAAAGGGCAGGTCATGACAATAATAGGCGTGTAATATAGTCCTCGCGCATGCGCTACTGTGCGCGTGCGCGTCAATTATAATTGCATGGTATGAGCCTGCTCTTGCTATACTTCAGATGCACGCGCGCACGGTCGTGAGCGGTGGCGCGGCAGACAAGGGAAAATACAATAAAATAGTATTTTCGTGCGGCAACCACGCCGCGAACCAATCACAGCGCAGCCTAATGCTGTGATGTCAGAGTCACGCCCCCTAACCGCGCGCGTCACCGCTTGCACCCTACCAACTAAACGCGCATGCCACGTGCAACGCCGGGCGCAAGCCCGCACAGCAGCGAGGACTATATTACACGCCTAATCGGGGAAGAAGTGACAGATTTTGGCCAAGCGGTGAATGGAAAAGGAAAGAGTCAAATGTCACTCCTTGGCAACGCGCTTTGGCGACAGAATAGATGGTAGTACTGCTAGAGATGATGAAAATTGTGTTTTTAACACTAGGAAAACATTTTTCATTTAATAAAAGAGTGAGGGATGCTCAAGGGTCAAGATAATAACATTATATGGAGGTAGACTTTATATAGACTTCAGGGAAAGATTGCAACTTTTAAATTACGTTTGGTTTGCAAACACCAACTTGCAAAAACTTCTTAGCGATAAAGGGGTATCGAATTACTGGAACTGTTGACAACAACTGTCTCTTATTTCCATCTCACGGAGACCTGAGCCGTGAACCAAATCAAACAATTGAAGTAACGATTTTTCACAATACTTTTTTTTGGTGGGGGGGGGGGGGGGTGGGAGAGGGGGGTTTGTTGTAAGTAATTGTCTTTTTTGAGCGGAATTCTTTCATCGCAGGGATACTCTTTGTTGGCCGCAAATACACATGTCCTTAAGATTACCCCTTCTTCACTGCCAAAGGCTTGCACAAGGGCCAGGCAGTGAATGGGTTAAGGGTGTTTCCAAAAAAAAGAGTGAGTTCCCAGCACTCAAACCGATAAATGAAGAAATTAGAAAAAAATGCTTTTACTAGAATGTATGTGTACAGTACATATACACATACAGTACAGTACATATACACATACAGTACAGTACATATACACATACAGTACAGTACATATACACAGGGCATAGATACTGAAAATATTGTCAATGTTAACCGCACAATTGATCAATGCAACATAGAAAAAAAGGGCCCAGCAGTGTATGGCATAGGATAAAACATATAGTAAGGGAGAACATGGGGTGAGGGAAGGGAAGGGAGGAGGGAAAGACAAGGGAAAAAGGGAACAATAGGGAAATTAGGGGGGGCAACATTTTGGGGTGGGGAGCCGCTTCTTCTGGACCGTTCCCCAAGATCTCTACGATCCCAGGTACTTCCCTTACACCTAATTGGTCTCCCTGACAAGATGGACACAATGAACAGGTATAC
This sequence comes from Ascaphus truei, assembly GCF_040206685.1. NCBI lineage: Eukaryota > Metazoa > Chordata > Amphibia > Anura > Ascaphidae > Ascaphus > Ascaphus truei. The sequence goes on along the minus strand of NC_134494.1, from coordinate 25,646,759 downwards.
AGATAAATAACCGCAGCATCCTGATTGCAATGTCTTGTATATAATGTATACCCTGTTCATTTATGCAACTGGACATACTTGAAAACGAGAGGTAACTCTCAATGTATTACTTCCTGGTAAAACATTTAATAAATAAACACCCACACTGTTATAAACAGCACAGAGAGGGAACTCTAATTGAAGTATCAGCAGCTTATGAAAACGGGGGTTAAGGATCAAAGGATCAAATACAACTAATTGCAAGGACATTTTTAAAAGGGTGGAGAGATAGGTGTTTTGTGCAAAAAACAAACAAACATATGTTTAACATTTAGTATGGAAAAAAAAAGTGTGTAATCATTGAAAAGTGTAGGATAAGTTGTTAGTGTTATCTCATCTTAGTGTGAAAAATATCCGATTACCTTAATGCTAGGGTGGAAAAAACAAGATCACCATACAGACCTCACCATAGAATTTATGTCAATGAAAACTAATGTCATTTTTCCAACAATAAAAAAAAAACGTATTTTTTTATTTTTAAAAAGGCTATCACCTAGTTTGAATCTATTTAACATATTATCGTTATTTAGTTCAATTGGGGATAGCACATTAACAAGTCATTAAAATATTAGTCCTTGTACCCATAAGATATTTTAGGTGACAAGCATACAGTGGACTTTGAAACAGAAGAGAGGACAAATCATTAAAATAATGATCGGGTGTGTTCAGCAGGTGTAAGGCATCACTACATCCACTAGGTGGCAGACACAGCTTCAGTAAAAGAGGGGAGGTGAACAGGCAGATGGGAGGTGGATAGGTGACGGTTTTTATCAATGGTAGTAAACAGACGGCCTTCTGGGGCTTTACCTGTGGTCACCAACCACTGGCCACCCGAGCAGCTCTCCATCTCTCCCCAGTGCAGAGGAGCAGAAATGTTGCTGCGTCGGACCAAAGCTTCTCTCCGCTCCCTCGGCTGCTTAATGACAATGCGCTGGTAAATGCTGGGACGCTCCTCTCCTGTGCTACCCATTAGTTCCCAGTGTAACAAGGTTGTGCGTGACAGTCCTACCCAGGGCTGCAACCAGTGCCGGACCGAGACTTTATTGCGCCCTGGGCAGACACAAAATCTGGCGCCCCTACTCACCGCCGCAGGTCACCTCGCCACCATCGCTGCAGGTCTAGATCTATTTTTCTAGGGTTGGATGTCAGGTCCCCTCCCTGCGTTCGGATGGCGTGAATGTGATAATTTGAAAGCTTGTTTTGAGCTTATTGGCAAGTAAAGTATCTGGCTTGTTTGCAATTTCGTAAAACTTAAACGTCTAGACCATGCCATCTCCCTCTCGTCCTGGGAGGATAATAGGAGATTGAGCTTTGTTTTAGTGTCTAGAATCCTGCTGTATCTGTTGTGGGGGTGTGAGAAGAACGTGTATTCCCTCACCCCCTGGTGTTGTTCCCTCCATATGTCTAAAAGCTGACATTCTCTCAAACCCTGGGCTATTGTTAGTAAGTCTTGTCTGTGGACCGTGTGAGTTTTAGTACATCTGTCGAGGTCAGAATTAAGTGTCCTATTCAGATCCCCTGCCAGAATGACGGTTCCTTTCGCAACTTTGTGAAGCTTATTAAAAAAAAGTGTTTAAAGAAGACCGCCGCCTGTTCACAAGGAGAATAGATCGCCGCCAAAGTGATTGGGTGATCACGAATGGAACCAGTCACTGTGATGTACCTCCCGTCTTTATCTGTGCATGTTTCGTCTGCTACTAGTGGTATTCTATTATGTACTAGAATGGCTACACCACGTTTTTTAATCGGCGCTGAGGCCAGAAAGCTCATTCTGACGTTTTTATCTAAAATTTTTGGATAGCTATCCCTAGAGAAATGTGTCTCCTGAAGAAACAAGATCTCTGCGCCTTTGCGTTTATAATCTTTAAATGCCAATTTCCTTTTCGCTGGACTGTTGAACCCTTTTACGTTGTGTGAGATTAACACTAATTCGTTACTCATCTTTATTCGTATGGTCTCCTTTCTGAAAGTTTCTGCTGATTTCTTTGTTGTCATCTATACGTCTGGAACCACGGCCCTGCTTTCCTTGTATCCTCTCTGGATGCCGACCGATATGTGATGGGGGGAGAGGGAACAAAGGATGGAAAACATAGGGGATCAATAACACGATATCACATGCAACATTAAACATCAATACTCGGCGCCAGGTCACTCCCCCTCTGGCCTCGAGTCCATTGCCTCCGGGCTCTCCCCGCTCGTGGTGGACTATATGTGTCCCCTTGCTGCCCACGAGCTGTGGCCCCGAGGACTACGCCGGGAATTTGAAGAGCCCCTCTCTCCGTACCCAGCCTTCGGCCCTACGAACTCCAGAGCAGGCTCATACCCCTCAACTCCTGCCCCGCTCATCAAACTACCCTTTAATCAAAATCGTCTTGTGACTTTTATTTAAACCTGAGCTTCTTCTGAACGCTTTTATTGTCCCAAACCTCACCTCTCCCTTTAGTTGTCTCCTATCCCTTCTATAGGGCTCTCCTCTCTCGCCCTCCTAAACTTCCAACCATGGAATATCATATGTGCCGCCTCTTGTGATGCTACCTCCAATTCTATGGGTTTTCCCCTCCTTCGCCCCTTGGCCACGCTTATTACTCCTCTAATCTTCATTCCCCCTTGTATACCTGGTTAACCTATCCTATGTAGCCTTCCAAGCCTAATACCCCTCTCTGCCCATCTAATGCTCTCTTAATCTCTCTGAGTCCCACTACCTCCTTAACTCTCCCTGTTCTAACTTATCTTTGTCTTACCCTACAGGTCCTCCACCTACCCGACTCCCGACCTCCGCCACCTTAGGTCCCCCCCCCTCTCCCCTCTATCCCCCTCTTCCGCTCCGATTCCACCTTCCAATCCCATCTTTCGCTTCTTCTCGATCTCTCCTCCGCTTCTACATCCGCACTTCCCTAACTCCTTCTGTTCTCCATCCTCCTCCCCCTGCTCTTCGCCGTACCTGCTCTTGCCGTAACTAAACTTGCCAATTCTCTGCTTCCTTTGACCTTATCTCCTTTTTCCCCTTTCTTTGCCCCCTCCGTGGCTCTTTCCCCCTTCTTCCCCTTTCCCTCTGTTGCTGCCGGGGCTCCCCCTGCGTCCTCTGTCACTGTCGTCGCTTCTTTGTGTCATCCTCCGCTCCCACTTCCGGTACTCTTGCCACCTCCAAGATGGCATAGATACACACCAACGCGTTTCGGACTATTATCAAGGACAAGTAATAGTCCGAAACGCGTTGGTGTGTATCTATGTTCTTGATTCATTAAACTATTTTTTATTTGGGAATGCATCCTTGCACTTTTTCTGGCATTGCCAGTGTGGATCTAGTGCTCCGTTTTTTCTCCCTTTGCTACACTTGTCCATCTACAGGCGGAGGCACAGTTAACCCGTGGAATCCTGGACATCAGAGGACTTGCTGTTCATCGTGGATATTCATTCCCATGTGAGTCTTTCCAGTTTTTCCACAATTGTTCTGGACTATGTTGGCCAAGTCTGTCCCATTGAAATAGATGCTTATACTACTGGTCACCGGCAGGTGCTTCACTATTTATTCATCCTTACTACCGTGCATTGTGGGATTATAGTAAGCTAGTATGCATCTTTTGGACATTCTTTCTGTGCATGTATTATTGGGTTAATTCCACTCTACAATAATTTTATTTTTTTGTAGTGTTTTGCTGTATTTTTTTGAGCACCATACAACGTTTTTTTCACCTCCAAGATGGCGCCTGCAAACCTGCCCCTCAATGATGACGCAGTTCCACCCCGCCGCCATCTTGGATTTCTGTTCGCACCGAGACAGAGGTTCGCGCTCTTTCTCCTGCTTCCCGCCAACATGTACCTTCCTGGTCCTGCATTTCAGCTTGGCTCTCAGGGGTCTCCGATGCCCCCGCCATCTACCTTATCCTACTGGGCCCTCGGATCCAGGTAAGGAAAACTCACTTTCACAGGCTTTTCCTTAGGACCCTGTTTACGGCATCTCTTTGGCCCATCATGAATGGGGAACAGCGGCATGGATTCTGAAGCTCTGTAAACTTTTCGGACTTAGTCCCAACACCATAACTGTGTAAACTTGTGCCTTTTAATAACTTGTGAGTTTAATAACTTGTGAGTTTTAACTTTCCATTTGTGGCATAACTTAGTTCTTTTCTCCTCGAGCTTTAGCGGACTTTGAACTGCTGAACCATGTGGGGTCTAGGGACGCCTCCTCTGGTCCTGCGACTGCGGGAGCTTCCTCCAGCCCTAGTTTGTGTAGGAAGGACGGCCCTTCTTCCAGTTCCCTCATGGTGAAAGACCGACCATTCCGGATCACCATGAGGCCGAAAGGGAAAATCCATCAATACCTTATTGCCTTCTCTCGTAGTTTTTTGGTGATTGGGAGCAGGTTCCTCCTTCTTGCCAGAGTGGCCGGTGCCAGATCTTGAAAGACCAGAAGCCGGGTGCCTTCGAATTTGACCGATGGTAATGGTCTCGTTTTTAGCAGGACAGCCTCCCTGGACTTATAGTGGTGCATCCTCACAATGATGTCCCGTGGTTGTTCCGACTGAAGGGGTTTCGCCGTAAGGCTCTGTGGCACCAATTTAACGTTAGATATTCCTTTGGGGTATCTGGGAGCACGCTCTCCAGCCACCGGTTTATGAATTCCTCACAGTCCAGTACGGTCTCCGGTACCCCCCTGATCCTAAGGTTGTTTCTCCGGTCCCGGTTTTCTGCGTCTTCATGTCTGTCTTTTGGTTCATTTATTTGATTCTGTAAGTCAGCCGCTTTTTTATCGTTTCTTTTGATTGCTTTGATAGAATGGTCTACTTTAGTCTCTAGAGCTCCGGTTCTTTCCCCTAGCCCTGTGACTTCTTTTTTCAGCTCCTTTATCTCTGCTTGTAGCAGCGTTTTCAGATCTTTATAGAGCCTATTAAAATCACACTGTCTTACTGGCGCCCGGGCTTTCCCAAAGTACTCGGGCATCCCCTTCTTCCTCTGTGTTTTAACTCCCCTCCTCGACATCCTGAGAGCTTTATCACTCTTTTATGATGTTTGGTGATTAAATGCTTTTACTTTTGCAGGTTTTGATTGCTTAAATTGTTTAGCGGGGCACAGAGCAGCTAGGCTATGCTACCATGCTCTTTGCCGTCGCGCATGCGCCTCCTCAGCATTTGTTGGTTGAATTGTGTTTTTGTGTATACTTGTTCAGGTTATCATACAATATTACACAAAAATAGGAGCGCATGGAAAAGAGAGCCAGAAAACCGGAATTAGTGCACAATTCTTTATATTAAAAAACACATGTGTATGTGTTTTTTAATATAAAGAATTGTGCACTAATTCCGGTTTTCTGGCTCTCTTTTCCATGCGCTCCTATTTTTGTGTTTATATGTGCTGAGTATGCCCTGCTGATCACGGGGGACTAGGAGCTGCAGGGGAGACTGGAATAGCCTTGGGAGAGCTCTTGGAGGGACAGCGCGCTCAAATAACCCCCCTTTTTCACCATATCATACAATATTACGCTATGTATTTTTATTTATTCTTATTCCATGTTTGATCATCTACACGTGGAGTACTACATTGGATCTGCCAGTACCATCGACTCTGGTTGTATATATCCTTTATATATGTTTGATTTATGTGCCGAGCTCCAGAGTTATAACACTCTTTCCATTCACTCTTTCTGACCTGGGGTCAGAGTTATATCACAGGCAACAAACAGGAAAAAAGTGATGCATCTAAATTGGTCAAGTTTCTTCAATAACATATGTAAATGATACTGGATAGCAATGGAAAGTCCATGAATGATATGGCAATTATCAGGTGCGGGCTAGGAGTCTAGTGGGGTCCACATGACCACCACAGTTGAAACACCATAACAGCCCCCCTAGTAACCAATATAAAATGAACAGAGGCACTGGTAAACATATGCATATATGTGGGGGCGCTATGGCCCTATTACCTTAGTGCTTGCAGGACTTCCAGATATCCAGGGCGTGCAGTTCATCCAGGTAGATAGCCAGCAGGAAGATAGGTGAAGATGTGTTGCACTGCCTCAAATTCCAACTCCCAATGAGACCGGAAAAAATACAAAGTGAGCACTCAGCTGAACAACAGGTCAGGTTTATTGCAGGGTGGTGCAGCAAGGGGACAGCAAAGCCACGCGAACGCACCTACGCGTTTTGTGCACGGGGCACTTTATCACAGGCAGCCAGCCATTCTTTTCAAGTGAATTCATATATTTCCATATCCAATACATCAAGAAATTAGCGCTACCTTATTTGTTTTTCTATTGTTACTTCTGGAAGACACTTTACAGCCCCGTTCAAGTGAATAAACCAAAATGGGCCTGTAACATGGGGAGTTATCCCTGTTCAGGAAATGTGCCTCTAATCCAGCAGTGTGGTGGTTAACTGCTGGTAGTCAATTATCCAACACCATCTGCCTGATTAGCTTCTTAGAAAAGCCTGTCTTTTGAGACAGTAAGGGAGATTGTTCCTGAGTCTCACAAGTTGTGAGACTGACCATGGGGACAGATGTCTTGAGCCTGCCAGAAGAAACAGCATAGCTGCTTGCAAGACACAGGGGAAAGCACCTCTAAACCTGAATGCTGACAAAACCTGAGGAAAAAGTCAGCAACCCAGGAACAGAGAAGACTTTCCCTCCATCTACAAGAAACAGATAAGACTTTCCTTTATAAGACTTTTGGTATATCTGCTCATATCAAGATATATGTTTGGGGCTGGGAGACATGCTTATCTAAAGGGAGTTGTGGACTGCATAGGTTTCACTAGAAATACTCCCAAGTGAATAGAAGCTTTGTTTGACCCCTTGTTTGGATGATTTTCTGATGTTAAGGAAACAGGCGCAATAAAAGCCTTATTTAATTTCACCTTAACAAGTCTCCCTTGCATACCTCTGTGCGCGTCCTCCTACATATGGTGTCAGAATCGAGATTGAGGTGGTCCTTGAAGTTAAAAGGGGCCCGGAGATTGCCTGTGAAAAATTTTTTTGTGCTTTTTGCCTACAAACAGCCTGAGCAACATAAACAAAGAAACTCATGCAGCAGAGACCAGAGTTAAAGGGACACACCCAGGCAGGAAATCTACACTGCACTGAAACTTACAAAACCACAGATGGACTCTTTTCCCCGATTCCAAGAGGAGAGAGACTGTGCTGAAGCAGGTAAACCTTATTTGCCTATCACAAATAAAGTGTAATATGGTAATTGAAATAGGGTTTTTTCCTTCCAGCTGTAGTCAGGGTGAAGGAATAGGAGCCAGAGTTCCTATGCAATGCTCACAGGAAACAGACATGTGGTACAAACAATGAAAGAAATCTAAATCACACAGCTTGATATAATTATATCCTTGACACTAGCAACCCTTGATGCCACTCTTTGTGGACACCCACTAACCTCTATATATAAGGGTATAATCTGTATGGGTGTCACAGGCAATGGGTGCAGTGCAAAAAGGAAAAAAGGAGGAAACTCACACGTCTCTTGAGATCCAAATCCAGATGCTGTGGGGCGTGCTCCTACCGGGTTGGTATTCAATGTAGAAGTTTCTTGAATGGCGGTGCAGCTGCCTTTTGAAAAAAATTGTGGGACCGAAATTGCAAATTGCTGGGTACAAAACGTTTATTGGCACATAAAAAACAGCAACAAAACAGACTCTGGCGCGTTTCAGCCGCCAAGGGCCTTTCCCTGTGGAGAAAAAGGGGGACTGAGTTGCCCTGCAGCCTAGAGAAAATTGAGAATTCCTCCCGCGAATAATCGAATATCCAGAGGGCCCAAGGCAGAAGTCGTGTACCCCAAAGAAGTGTCTGTCCGGTGCCAACAGTGAGGAACCTTCAACCAACCACCCCAGGGAAGCGGAGCCGGAACCAGTGAGTGACGATCCCTTGACCAGCCCCGAAGACGCCCTGAAAATTGCCAGGCGTGACTGTGATCTACTCCGGGAACAATTGAAACTTGAGAGGGAAGATAATGCTGAGTTACAGAAGACGGTGCTCATAATGTACTCTGAATCTGGAACAGAATTGGACGATCTCAAGACTGAGCTAAATACTGCAAACGCTACTATATCCGCCATGGATGAAAAGCAGAGCCAATCTGATAAAATGATGGCTAAGCTGAAGCGGAAGTATGAGGAGGCACTGAAGCAGATGACAGTCTTTCAGCAAGAGGTTCACACTCTTTGCGTAGAGCTGAATGCCTCACAACAGGAGGTTAACAGTGTCCGGACAGAGGTGGACGTATCTCAGAAAGAGGTTCAGACACTCCGCAGAGCACTGGATGCCTCACATCTGGAGACCAACAGCTGCCGCACCAACCTGGAAGTCTCCAGAAAGGAACTACACAGTCTCACTGAGGAGCTGGACATTTCTAAAGAAACTATTGTCAATCTTAATACAGATCTCAAAGTCTCTCAGAAGGAGCTTCAGACCCTCAACCTAGAGAAGGAAGTCTCACGCCAGGAGACTGTCATTCTCAAAGCAGATGTGAGTAAATGGAAGGAGGACTGCAAGGAGGCCCTGAATAGTACAGAGACTGAAAAAGGAGAAAATTTAAGATTAAAAAGAGAAAACTTAAAACTGGAAGAAGAAAATTCTCATTTGACAGACGAAGTCAAGGAAAAGAATGAAAAGCTGCACGAGCTTAAAGAAATAAATCGACTTTTGGAAGGTGAGAAGTTTGAAGCAGAGCACTGTCTTCAGAACCAACTGCAAGGTCTGCGTACGCACCTCCAGATGGCCGAGGAGAAGCAGCGAACTCTGCAGGAAGACAATCTGCAGGCTGTTAAAGAAATACAGGTGCTGCAGGAACGTCTGATTACCCAGTATGTCCCCGCAAAGCAGCATGAGAAACTGAAGGCTACCCTGAGCCTCACCAAAGCATCACTAGAGGCCAAGCTTAGAACCCAGGTGACTCGGCACAAAAGGGAGCACAAGAAGGTCCAGAAACTGAGACAAGTAACTGTGGCCCAAACAAAGAAATTCATAGTGCTTCACAATGCACTGAAAATGTGGAAGCAAGCTCAGAGAAAACAAAGTGTGCAGATAAATCCCCTGAGAAGAGACTTGCAAGACGCACTCAAAAAACAGGGATCTCTCGCGGATGAGATTACAGTTCTACAAGGACAAGTATTGACCATGACTAAGCGTCAGTATCCCACAGCCACAAAAACCCATGAAGACAAGGGTACAGTGAGAGCTGGGAATACCGCTCGTCTGAAAAACAAGGTTTCAAAATTTGAACCACCTAAACAAGCACTAGCAAAACCTTCAGCCACCCAACAGGCAACAAAAGAAGGTACACGTGCTGAATCAAAACCAGAAGAATCCTTAGCTGATGAACCTGAAAAGATGGGACATTCTCTGGAAGTGGATATGGATTTGCAACTTAATCCCAAAGAGGCTGAACTAGCAACTCCATTAAGTGGGAAAAGTGCAGAGAGACAGCTTCAAGAGCGGAAAACTCAAAGGGCTGTTTTTAAACACTCTGCAACTGCTGCCATACAGTCTGCCTACAATAAAACGAGCACCCGACGCGAGGGAAATCTCATGACCGCGCACGTAGCAAAAAGACTATACTTAGAAAAAGTCCTCCTCGAGCGACTGAGGAGTGCTGATCTCAAGCACCTTCGGGAGGAGACACGAATGAACTGGAGAAAGGGTTCCGATCCCAGCGGGACTGAGGGTTCTCTTCCTCCATCCACTCTCATTCAAGTCACAGAGATATCTAGAATGAGAGTGGAACGATGGGCTTTGGCCGTGGCAAGCCCGAGCTTCCCACAAACAGGGGAGGTATGTAACAGGGGCGTTATCCCTGTTCAGGAAATGTGCCTTTAATCCAGCAGTGGGGTGGTTAACTGCTGGTAGTCAATTATCCAACACCATCTGCCTGATTAGCTTCTTAGAAAAGCCTGTCTTTTGAGACAGTAAGGGAGATTGTTCCTGAGTCTCACAAGTTGTGAGACTGACCATGGGGACAGATGTCTTGAGCCTGCCAGAAGAAACAGCAGAGCTGCTTGCAAGACACAGAGGAAAGCACCTCTAAACCTGAATGCTGACAAAACCTGAGGAAAAAGTCAGCAACCCAGGAACAGAGAAGACTTTCCCTCCATCTACAAGAAACAGATAAGACTTTCCTTTATAAGACTTTTGGTATATCTGCTCATATCAAGATATATGTTTGGGGCTGGGAGACATGCTTATCTAAAGGGAGTTGTGGACTGCATAGGTTTCACTGAAATACTCCCAAGTGAATAGAAGCTTTGTTTGACCCCTTGTTTGGATGATTCTGATGTTAAGGAAACAGGCGCAATAAAAGCCTTATTTAATTTCACCTTAACAAGTCTCCCTTGCATACCTCTGTGCGCGTCCTCCTACAGGGCCATATTTACTAAATAGTGTTTTTCCATAAGACATTCCATGCTGGAAGACACTATACAGTCCATTTACATGAAGGGCCTTTTTTTTTTTACTAAGTCGTGCTAGAAGGTGTTATATGGAGTAGCACTGCTTAATAAATATGACCCAAAATATCTAAGGAGCAATTTTAAAAATTATTACGCAATAGGGTTTTTTCATCCATTAACCCCTTCACTGCCAAAATAGCCAGCCAAGCATTGCACTGCTGAACTCTAACCATTAAGGAGTTAATGTACTTCTAATTTAAGGTTATTTTGAGGACTAAACCCATAGCCTGATTTATGTAATTTCTCCATCCAGACCAGTCTTAAATTATTTTTATATTTGAGGATTTACAGAAATTGAACATTCAGTCACAACTAAATCAGACTCAGTCCACATTCCTGTAAGTTACAAAACAAAGCGTTTGTGTCATGACAAGTCCACGCCTGTTCAAACATCCGTTCCCTATTCTACAACTTGCTATAAAATGCTTAGGCACCTCAAATTTAAACGGAGAAAAGAAAAAGAGGAAATGTAACCTCAGATATTTCTGGTTCTTAGAGTCCTCTATGGCAGCCAAATACCCCAATGAAATATTTCCTTGACCTCCTAACAGCTAGTCGGACAAACACTTCTTGTGACCTCTCTATATGAGGGGTCGTTATCCACCTTGGGTCAGTTAACTTCCGTCAAAGCTCTTAAAGCGGCAATCCACGCCGTGTTTTTTTTAAATTTGATTTCAATTTTTACATTGGATTGAAGTAGGGGGTCTTCGGAGCTGAATCCCATTCATTTCAGCTCCCCCTCTTCTTCCGGAGATACTTACCTCCGTATGGGGTGCCGGTACCGTTCTGCTAGCAGGGTTCACATAATGGTGGTGTTTCTAAGCTCCTGTGCCCTGCGGGCCAATAGGAAGCCATGACGTCAATCAGTACGGCTTCCTATTGGCCCATGTGATGTTGGAGCTTTAAACTTTAAACACCAACCAGCTCAGCCAGAGCGGCTACTGGCATCCTCTATGGAGGTAAGTATCTATGGAAGCAGGGGATCCCCAGAGCTGAACTGCATTAATTTCAGCTCCGGAAACCCCCTGCTTCCAACATGTGTTTAAAAAAAAAAAAAACAGCACGAATTGTTCCTTTAAAGGGAAGCACAAAACATATTAATATGCCAAACATACGACTCGGGGAGGGAAGTGCGCTGCCAGAGAGGACTTGAAGAAAACGAAAAATTGGATGGTAAATGTCCTCTTTTTTCTACGTCCTCTATGGCAGCCAAATACTAATGGGATGGAGCAATCCCTAGGCTGTTGGGTAGGAGTACTTCTTTCCACAGCTGGAACAACTGCTTAAAGCACCATTCTACCAAATTCTGTGTTCGCTGATGAGTGAACATCCAGACGGTAATGCTTGGCAAATGTGTGTAAAGATGATCAGGCTGCTGCTTTACTAATGTCCTGGGCAGGGGCCTGTTTTTTCTGCCCATGAAGTTGCGATGACCCTAGTAGAGTGGGCCTTCAACTTTACAGGAGGATCTTCTCCTGCTATTCTATATGCCTCAAATGTAGCTGCCTTAGCCCATGTAGATATGGGAGCAACCTAGAGGATTTTCTAAAACTATCAGTCCTCTGCACATATGTTGTTAGAACCCTAACTACATTCAGATTGTGCTGCTGTTACTCTTTGTCAGAAATAGGGTTTGGACAAAATGAGGGGACTATAATATCCTGATTAATATGAAAGTCTGATACTATTTTGGTTTGAAACTTTGGGAGAGTCCTTAGCACTTTCTTACCCTGGTGTATCTGAAAAAAAATGGTATGACTCCTGACGAAGCGGATGACGCGAAACGCGTAGAGTCGTCGCGAGGAGCTTGAAGACACACACCCTACCTCACCAGCTGCACTGGGAATCCTCCTGTAATAAGTCGAGATGAGCGCTGCGGACCGGAAGTGACGCGACAGGAGAGAGTTCCAAGCGGAGGAGGGGGTGAGAGCCCAACAAGCTGAACTCGCTTTTAATATGTGCCTGTATTTTGTGATTAAATTGTAAGTGCAATTCCACCAGTTTATGAGATAAAGATTTCTTCTTAAATATATTGGTTTGCACTATATCTGATTTCTCTCCACATCTCACGACACACGACCCCTGTATACCCCAAGGGATATCCCCATTTTGAAGGAAGACCCATCCATTGAAAAAAAATACATCATTGCCATTGTTTTGGAGAGGCTTTTATTGATTTGAAAGAATGTGAGTGTAATATCTAAAGACACTTCCAGTTCAGGAATTCCCCTGGTTCAGACGTTATCACACTATATTATTTATTTCTTTTCCACGTATTGGGCTCCCCTATTGTCCATCAACGCTATATCAAGAAGGAGCCACGAGGACCGTTCCCAAGAAAGTTTTTTTTTCAGAGCTGCATTATTATCATTATGGTATATTCACTTTTTGACACTATTATCACGAACTGTCTATCCATCACTACTATAGATCACCTAATTTGCACTTGTTTGCACCTGATTGCACGTATTGCCATTTCCTCACAAGGAGCGCTGTTTTTACAATTCTCTCATCCTGTAATCATCGCCTCGGAGACCTGATGAATGATGAAAGCCATAACCTTCTCTGCTGGTCTAAAAATAGATTTCTCCCTCCAGCCCTCTTGGAAATAATATTATCCAGTGGTTCTCCGAAGAGATAAGCACCTTCATAAGGTAAAGACACAAGTCTATTCTTGGACAAGGCATCCACCGCCCATGTTTTAAGCCATAGCGCTCTTCTCACAGCTATAGTATATGCTGAGAATCTAGCTGCTAGACTGACGTCGTCCATGGAAGCATCACACAAAAAGTCGATTGAATCGCTAAGATTTGAAAACCCCTTTAAAGAGTTTATGTCTTGATGATCCTGCTTCAATCCTATCTTCGAGATTGGATATCCAATTTCTGACTGCCGTTGAGATACCGGCCATTGCTGTTGCTGGTTTCAGCGTCATTCCGATAGCAGAGTATTGTTTGTGTAAACCACCCACCATTCTTTGATCCATAGGATTCTTAAAGGAAGACCCTTCCTCTAGGGGTGGGAAGGGGGTGTGTGATGATAGCTTATCACAGGTTATAATTTACACAAAATACTGGGTTTGAACTGAACGAGGCTTAGATATAATAAAGTATATTTATTCCTTTGGATAGGTGAACACACGAAATAATACAGTAACAGACAAGAAGTACACTTACTTTGGGGATGGGGGATGAGAAGTATGTAGCATAGCAATTCTCTCGCAATCAGGTAACAATTCAGATGATATCAGAAGACAAAGGATAAAGGGTGGACAACAGTTTATAAACCTTTTGTACCCTATCCTTAACATTAAGTACAGGTGATTGGTCTTCAATTACCTCTAGCCAGTCATTAACGTGGGAACACATTTTGATACATGCCCCCCTGCTAGCTGGTACATGCGCATTAGAACTCTGGGGTTTCATTTCTGTAGCCCCTCATCTGCATCAGGAATGCCAGCTAGTCTACCAGATTGGATTCCTGGCAGGATATTCTTTGTTGTAAGGTGTTAAATGGGACACTTAAAGACTGCTCTGATTTGAGTAATCTCCGCCCTCATGTAAACAATGGAGATGACAAGATCCTTTGAACAATACTTAAGTCCTAGACATTGGGTCGCCTCTCTGGCCATATGCTACCCTGGTATGCAAAGGAATTTCCTCTGGGTTTTATCCCTGCTTTGGGACACAGTATGAAGGATAAAACACAAACATATTAAAATATCCGGTTCCGTTGGGTCCAGCAGGTCCAAACTTCCCAGTTCTCAATGCCGGAACTGGGACACCCTATGGTCCAATTTGAGACTTGCTACGACCTTCGGAACCGGAGTTACACAAATACACCTTAAACCGTTTCCTATTTTAATACAAAAAACTCCGCTGTAAATTAAATCACGGTTTTTCACTAAATCCCCATTGAAAACAACATGCTCCGCCACCATAGACTTTCAATGGCAAACCGCCGCCGTTGGCGGCTATGGGAATCCGCCGCCATAGACTTTCAACGGGGCGACGCCGCCGTTGAAGTCAATGGGGGTTTTCCGCCATAGCCGGTCAATGGAGATTGGCCGCCATTGGAGTCTATGGGAAAAGTCCCGAACTTTCAAGGGGGTCCATACTCCGTCGGGTTGGTCCAAGAGGGTCAAGGATGGTTCTGCAGCGATGCCGGAGCAGTGACTGCAGATACCCCAAACCCTGCTCCTCTGGACCCTCCGGAACCGGAGCTATGGATTCCCAAATTTCAGCTTTTGACACTTAGCCGTTTTCCTGGGCTGTTTCTGCCGCCGCCATTGGAACCTATGGCGCGACCCGCTCTTCTCGGGTCGACCCTTATCGGGGGTCCAGGATACGGGGACCCGGTTGTGGTCGAGTGGGGGGAGGTCTAGGAACTAGGGGCAAAAAGAATTTTATTTCTATGTGCTCTAGAACTGTTTATTCTCACGCCACTTGTCGTTGAATTTGACTGTTAAGTGATCAAAGCTCTCTTATTGAAAATGTATCCGCTTTGCGGTTTTGCGGTTTAGACGGCAGCCAACTCGTTCCTGGAAAGCTCTTTCGAGGATTCTCCATTGAAGTCAATGGGCCCATTGACTTACAATGGGAAACCGCCGCTCCTCCTCTCGGACGCCATCTGCTGGTCTTCACAGGAAACAGGACCCAACAGCAAGATTCGCCATTGAAACACATGGAGCCCCAATGGCGGCCTATGGGATCCTGCAAAATGGTGCCTGAAAAGGCGGGAAAATTACACAAAGGGCTATAATCACTAAACAACTATTAACCCTTGTGCTCCCGGATGGATCTTAGTGTGTGTGTGATGCAGACACTGATTAAACCAGATATTACAATAAAGCATGGGAACAGGGGAATACACATTTTCATGTCATAACAAGGGTTACATCACATTTCTGGACCTCAGCCCAGTTAACCCCTTGTCTCCCAGGTGAGGTCAGGGGATGCCCAAATGGGGTGCAACCCCTTTAATACCAGGCCACCCCCTTTCTCCCTCTACAGGGGGGTTATTATATTTCTTACCATCTTGGCGACAGCTGCGTCCACCTTTGGTGGTATTACCCAGGTACTGCAGTGCTCTTTACTGAAGGAGTACATTTTCATGATTTTTTAGTTACTGCTGCTTTAATCCAGTGAAGACCGTTCCGTCTTCACAATGTCCTTATTAGAACTGTAAACAGGAAAAGTTCTAGATTTTATTAGGGGCCAAAGAAAGACCTGGTCCAGGACACCAAGCTCTTCTCTGGTTTCCTCAATATTCATTGTCAATCTCTTATTCTTAATGAGCTTGTTTCTTGCACCAGCCCAGAAGGAACCGGAAGGACGTCATGGCTTGTGACGTCAGTTTGGAGCGTCTGCAACACTGCTGGGGAAACACGGAAGTGAGCTGACAGCTGCTATATGCGCAACAGCAGCCTATGTGGTACACCTTCCCCAAGCACCCACAATCGTTCCGAGCAGAGTGTCGGTATCCAGAGGGCGGACTTCGTACACTGTAATTTATGAGACATATCATGTGAGTGGTCATTTGTCATTCATTTACCTGTCATTACAGTGTTATTCTCTACACTTAGTCCGTCTCTCTTGTTTACTTTCTCTGCTCCACACATTCACCTGGATCACGGAGGTGACCAGAAGACCATCAGAGTAATCAAGCCATTTACCCATTCAGACAGCCTAGAATGGCACAAATGCTGTATTAAATATTACACCATGTGAGTTTACACCTATAAGGTGTTATATCTCATTATACCAGCACACTTGCATCTACGTTATTGCACTATATATTTTTAATTTCTCATTTCACGGTTCCTGAGCTCCCCGCATCTTTCTACAAACTCCCAGGTCCTGTGGCTGCAAAACAAGCCCAAATCATCACCCCTCCACCACCCTGCTTGACAGTTGGTATGAGGTGTTTGTGCTGATATGCTGTGTTTGGTTTTCGCCAAACGTGGCGCTGTGCATTATGGCCAAACATCTCCTCTTTGGTGTCGTCTGTCCAAAGGACCTTGTTCCAGAAGTCTTGAGGTTTGTTCAGATGCAACTTTGCAAACCTAAGCCGTGCTGCCATGTTCTTTTTAGAGAGAAGAGGCTTTCTCCTGGCAACCCTTCCAAACAAACCATACTTGTTCAGTCTTTTTCTAATTGTACTGTCATGAACTTTAACATTTAACATGCTGAGGCCTGTAGAGTCTGAGATGTAACTCCTGTTTTTTTTGCAATTTCTCTGAGCATTGAACGGTCTGACCATGGGGTGAATTTGCTGGGACGTCCACTCCTGGGAAGATTGGCAACTGTCTTGAATGTTTTCCACTTTTGAATAATCTTTCTCTCTGTAGAATGATGGACTTTAAATTGTTTGGAAATGGCCTTATAACCCTTCCCAGATTGATGGGCAGCAACAATTGCTTCACTAAGATCATTGCTGATGTCATTCCTCCTTGGCATTGTGTTAACACACACCTGAATGCTCCAGACCAGCCAACTGCTAAAACTTCGGCTTTTATAGAGGTGGTCACACTTGCTGATGATCAATTAGTCAAGGGCATTTGATTAGCAGAACCTGTCTGCTACTTAGCATCTTAATTCCTATGGAAGCAGTAAGGGTGTACTTAGTTTTTCACACATAGCTTCTCCATTTTGGCTTTATTTTTGTTAAATAAATCATGACACGGTGTAATATGTCATGTGTTATTGTTCATCTGAGGTTGTACTTACCTAATTTTTAGACTTGCTAAGGAACAGATGATTGTTATTATGTCCTGATATGTAAAACCATAGAATTCAAAGAGTGTACTTTCTTTTTCACACAACTGTACATGGACACGGGGCGGGAGGGGGCGGGAATGGGGAAGAGGGAGTGAGACAAAGGGAAGAGAAATACATGGGAAGAGGGAGGGGAATAGAGGGGGCTCGTGAGGTGTGAAATGGGGGTGGAGGGGGGTGGGGCTCACAATACCGCCAAAACAGGGGGGGGGACCGGACATAACTCTAGTCCTGGGCCCCGGGAAATCTGTCTGCGGCCATGGTTAGGGTAGGAGGTTAATTAAAGGAGTTTTAGGGTAAGGGCTTGGGGTGGGGGGGTTTTAGGGTAAGGGCTCAGAATAGGGTGTTTTAGGATATGGGCTTGGGGTAGGAAGTTTTAGGGTAAGGGTTTAGGGAATGGGATTTTAGGGTAAGGCACTTACCTCAGCGGCAAAGCATCCGGCAGCGGGGTGAGTTGCAGTCGCGACCAAACGTCCTAGACCACATCAACCCGGCCTCAGAAAAAGTATACTTGAAAAAAATAAACCTGGCAGGGAACCGGCCTGACGTCCTTTCTTCAGCTGAGGTAGGACAAGAATAACTGACCTAAGCTGACTAAGGCCCCCTAATATAGTGGTCACAAGAATGATCGTCCTACCAGCTGCGAGGAGGAGGAGCTATGCCATTAGTATTTCGCTGCCATAGAAGAAAAAGGTCTTAATTTGCCATATCAATCCCGACAGACCCCTGCAGCAAATCAGCAACCCTAATTTGAGAGGAGCCAGCAGTACTGAGAAATGAAAGAGGTGTCTGAAATGAATGCAGGTGCCAAGATTCAGGCGATTATCATTAACCCCCTTTGATAAAAGAGGGTATTACAAACATAAAAGAAAAGAATCGACAAGCGCAACCACAAATGAGTATAATAATTAAAATAGATAGCAGCACACAATGCTCACTTACATAAAAGATGTAACGATCAATCGCTCTAATACAAACGGTGCAGAGAAAACCAATTTGTGGCGCGGCCAATGCTGCCCCTTCACTGGATGGAGAATGTTTCTTGGACTGGGAGGACGACCTTTGTGCAACTCAATGTTGCTAGTGGTTCCGTTATTGGAGCAGTGCTTTCCATGTTCCTGTTCTCCAGGTCTTCTATTGCATAGTGGAGATTGCACGCTCACGGAGGTCAGATGATGCGCTCCCAGGTCGGGTGAAGTATCTTATGGCCATTGTAGCAATTATTTATTCATTCATTGACTTTGTTCTATCTGGTTGAGGTTATCGCTGGCTGTGATTATTGAGGGAGTGGTTGCTCGGGCCGCCCGGAGTCTTCACTGGACTGCGACCTAATTCGCTTACATAGCCCCCTCCTCCCCTTTCAATACTCAGTGTTTGCTGTATACCCTCGTTTTTTCTGGATCATTGCTGGACTGAATATATAATACATCAGAGGGAACACGGTCACCAGATCTACATATACAAAATTGACTCACCTATCATGCGTACCTATCCATCATTACTTCCAAATCATTGAATATATGGACAATACATTGTGATCAGTGATGCTGGGATTCTGCTTCAGCTGTGCAGCACAAGTTTGGGATTTTTTTTAGTCTCTTGACTTTTCAATTAAAAATATCTTTGTCCCTGTTCCATAGTCAGCGACCCTTGGCGTCCACGTGGTCGCTGCTCGTCTTGCTTCTTCTCCGGTAGCTTCCGCCTTAGCGTCCATCAGACGTCTCTGACATTCCCACGTTCTCATAGGAACGCTGCCACCAACTAACCCTACACGATTAGCTAGTAATAGCTTCATCGGGGGACTACAAACATAATTGACCTCTCTGCCGCAAAGGGTTTGAAGCATATCAATATACACCCAGCCACCATGCTGCTAATAATTATGTCTATTTTGAGTACAAACAAAATGAATCAAACTAGGTGCAGGCTACTTTGGTCGGTTCACCAGCAATGTTGGCTTTTCTTTTTGGAGAAATTAAATGTTTCTTATACCCGGGAGACAGAATTAACCTTCTTCCTCTGATAAGTGGTATAATTATAGCGAGTGGTGTCACAGTATGATTGGCTACTGTATTTTGCAGAAAGAACAGCGGATTCTTCCAATGACTCCCTTCTACTTGAAAGTGTGCAGAGATATATTGCGTCTGCATGTACAGTGCATGCTATTGCAGTGAAAACTTTAACAAAATTTGAAGTTAATTCAATAACAATTCACACCAACTTAATCCTTTTTTTTTTTTTTTGCACAGCTAATATTTAGCACTGTGACGATAGGGGCAATGTAGCTCTTACAATGAAGGTCAAGCCCAGCCATTGCCCTATCGTCTGTATTAATATACATATAAAATATTCATCTTATTGTGACTCATCTGGCCAATTGTGTATGAATAAACTGGTTGTTAACTTTATTATTGTTAAAATGTTTGAGTTGATGTATAAGCTTTGTATTCTTTGGTCCCTAGGCATGCTACGCTAGTAACACACTTCCCCAGCCTGCACACCCAGGTTCTTCTGGTCCGACAAGGAAGTTGTGGACTATGGAGGGTGGGGATGGGCAGTCCTATCTGGGAGGCGTTTGTCCGATAAACAGGGCAATTGTTTGCCCAGAGAGGCACATATCTCATCGATAGCGAGCCGGCACTGAAGTGGGCGCTCTTCTTGTTGGCCGGTTCATAATTTCCACCTTCCTTGTCTCAGCCTCTCTGTCACGCCCACTGTCCTGATTGGCCAACATAGACAAGCCCTCGTCTCGTCCATGTGGCGATTGGTCGATGGCCCCTTTTCCATGTTTGTCTATGGAGACAGGAAACCTATAAGAGTTACAGCCAATTAGAGTACCGGGTTGGTTGCTGACTCTAGCGTTTGAATTAGCTAAGCGGGGCTCTCCGAAGTTGTGCCGGAGGGGCCCGAAAGCGAGGCTGTGAGCTCTTCTACCACAGGAGATTCAAAAGTGCTGCTTGGTGACTTGCATCCAGCAATACCTACAGACTCCGAATCCTCACAGGAGTAGACGTTGCACCGGGGAAGTCATTGTGGTGACATCAGGCACCTGGACCAACTAGGATTCCCCCTGAATGGGCCAGGGATTGTGAGTATAACCCTGTTGTGATATTGTTAGGTCTGCTGGCTCTAGCCAGAATAAATATATTTTTATTTGACTTCGGTGTCCTGTCTTGTGCTTGATCCCGTAGAAAAGCCCTGGTCTCCCATGACAAGCACATTTCCGCCTTCGGTAATTTTTATGAAAATACCAAGACCCTTGTCCCACTTGATGGTTTAGTTCATTTGGTAATGGGGTGTTTTGCAGTGACCACATCGAAGGACTGATCTATAGGGGGCGCGCGGCAGTTATAGTTGGCTGAGGCACACACACACACACTATATAACAAGTCTAAGGCATTGGAAATAATGCAGGCGAGGGGGCGCGCAGCACAAATAAATGCATTAAGCATGCTTAAGATATAAATTTGCTGAAATTACCCCACAACACATATGCACAATTAATATAATTGGTATTAGATTGAACATATATAAAAGGGACTAGTTTGCGAAGAGAAACCACACCCCTGACGAAGAGTAACTGCCTTGAAACTAGTAGGGTGGTTTCTGATTGGCCATTACAATACTGTGGGCGTAGTGTGAAGGAGCTAGGCGAACTGGTGGACCGTGCAACAGTAGCTCCGGCTCTATCCACCCTCCGTACCCAATCCTGTGACTCCCGTTCAGTAAGGAGCGACCTCACAACGTGGTGACACCGTTCAGTAGATGCGGAAGCTCGAGACCTGAGGTGCCCATGCTGCGCGCTATGCGACAGGATTTTCAGCAGACAAAAAAAAAAAGATTTTCACTCGAGGGCCAAGTCATCGCGTCACAGCCGCGTTTGAACCAAGCAGGGCAAAACAGCCCGGTGACGAACGGCCACACCTCCTCATCGCGCAAGTGTTCCGAGTCCATAGATAGCTCAGGCAACAGGTGCGGGCATCCTTGTGCTCCGTCACACGCGCGCCTGCACTATGGGCTCAGCCTGACACTAAAAACCCCTCATGAACGCTATCACCTACCCTAAAAAGGTTAACCACATACCCCAATCCCCTAAAAACCTAACCCCTTACCCTAAATTCCCCATCCTTAACCGCTAAATTAACCCTTAAACTAACTTACCGTGGCGAAGTAGACGGTGGTTGTGTCCAGCAGCACAGGGTCGCTTGGCAGCCGACCACCGGCGGAGACGACTTCGTTCTCCTCCGAAACCCACAGCGGACAGTCCGTGCATGCACCCCAGGCCCATCATGGGAAAAGAGCCCGGCCTCAGACAGCACAGCACCCAGTACAACCACCAGGGGCCTATGAGACCGCTCAGGCCTCCACTTCACTGTGCGGATAAGAGCAGGCATCACAGGGTGCAAGTCACAGATATACAAAGACAGATCTATTTGTGTTACATATGCACAACACTTTATAGAATAAGTGTGTGTGCGCGTATATATTTTTCTAAACATTTTATTAAATCAATGGCGAGTCTTAGAATCAAGACAATACAGTAATTAAAATCTAGTGTAATTAACAAGGACATAAATATATAAGACAAAACAAAGACAAAATACAGTATTCTACTGACCCTAAACATGACAGGGTGTCTATGTCCCTATCAAGAGAGCTGTTCAGGCGTGCATTAAAATCATACAAATGCAATGAACGTAACATGATTATAGGATATTTTCTACTCAATTCATTTGGGTTTAAAAACAACTCTCCCATCCATAAATATCACAAAAGACTGAGGAGTGGGAGATGAGGCACACCCACAAAAGCTTGGCCTGTCCATGTCAATTTTGAGCCAACCAAAATATAATTCAACAAGAGGGGGGAGTGCGTTTGTCTATAACACAGTAGTTCTCATATCTTCAACTGCAAGACCTCTAAGGGATCTAATATTGTTTGTTGGTAATGTGCAGCTTCTCTTTTATGAGACAGTCTGCATCCATATATTGTTTATGTAACATTCCTTTTCTGTACACAAGCACTGTTTATTAAATCTAACATGTACCAAACATGGTTATTGAGTTCTAATTTAACCAAGTACCTTTATGAAGCGATTTACCACATTCAGACATTTAACTACATTGCTTTGTGTTAACTACATCTATTTATTTTAAATCAACAGTGGACGAAGGACTCCTGAAGGTGTAAGACCGTAAACTATTCTTGGTGATGGCAGCATAATTGTTTAATGACTGTTTTGGGGGAGATATTGCTTATTTTTAGTGCCTTGCAGGGAGGCAAGTCAGCTAGAGGTTTTAAGCCCTTTCACATACACAAGTCGTGACCACCCTCAACAGGTCTTTAATCCGATCAAACCATCTTGACTACAAAAATACCAGGAAAGTAAATGAACCACGGCTTATCCCGCTCCTGTAAAGTCAGAGACAGTTCTGTTGCAATGAAATTGTGAGAAAAAAAAGCTTGAAATATAAATCTAATGCATTATTAGAGATTTAGGGACCGTCAATATTCCTTAGCTGTCTAAAGTGGTAGCCCCATGTAGGTTTAAAAAAAACAAAAAAATACAATTCTGTTCCACCATTAGAAATGTTAAAATAAGCACTTCCCTGGGAAAACGGCAGTCACCTTAATTTGAGTTGTGTCTGCTTTTGGAGGCTCACCAGATTGCACCATAAATATCAAATATTTACTTTTTTACAATTAACTTAAATAGCTACAGTAACAGAAAAAAAAAGTATTAAATGATGGCATTTAAAGGGACAGTCCTACCAAGGGGACTAAAGTGTAGCTATTCAATCATTTACATTGAAGAAAATAATGCGCAACTTTGCTCAGTTGCATTTATGGTAGATCAGACTATCTAGATCTTCCCTATTCATAAACAACTGATTGTATGGGCACTGCTCAAATTACTTCACCTTTGCTTAAATAAACAGTGAGAACAAGCGGATATAGAACAGACATTAGTAGCTATAAAAAGGGTGTCCGGGATAGGATTTCAACAATATTACATTCTATTAAGTATACATATGTAGCCAACGTGCCAACACACGAGTGCTGCTGCAGGACAACCTCCATTGTTTCGAATCAGTCGTGCATGAGAAGGGGGCGGACCTATTGCACCAATTAACCCTCCAGAGCACACAACGGGTTGCAATAACGTTGGCTACATCTGTAGAAATTAGCCTAGTAAAAAGGTTAGTGTTAAGACCAGCAACATCAGGATAACATAGCACAAGTTAAACTCGTACTAAACAGACATGGCGCTCCAGCACCCATGGGGTTTAAAAAAATAGTATGGTCTACAGCAGGGCTGCACAACACGCAGCCCGCGGGCCGCCTGCGGCCCGCCTGGCCTCTCTGTGTGGCCCTCGATTAGATTTAAAAAAAAAAAAAAAAAACTTTGAAAAAACAAAATGGCGGCGATTCCCCGCGGTCCCGGCACGCATCCGCAGGGCCCGCTCCCGCTCCTTGCTCCCTCCCACCACCCCCACTCCCCCGCTCGCAACGTGGGACGGAGGGGCAAGTCACAGCCAGCTGAGCTCTTCTGCGGCCGCTCCCCCCCCTGATCCGAACTTGGATATGTGCAGGGGGGTGAGGTGAGGTGCATTGAGGTGAGGTGCATTGAGGTGAGGTGCATTGAGGTGAGGTGCAGGGGGTGAGGTGCAGGGGGTGAGGTGCAGGGGGTGAGGTGCAGAGGGGTGAGGTGCAGGGGGTGATGTGCAGGAGGGGGGATGATGTGCAGGGGGGTGATTGGAGGTGCAGGGGGGTGATTGGAGGTGCAGGGGGGTGATTGGAGGTGCAGGGGGGTGATTGGAGGTGCAGGGGGGTGATTGGAGGTGCAGGGGGGTGATTGGAGGTGCAGGGGGGTGATTGGAGGTGCAGGGGGGTGATTGGAGGTGCAGGGGGGTGATTGGAGGTGCAGGGGGGTGATTGGAGGTGCAGGGGGGTGATGTGAGGTGCAGGGGGGTGATGTGAGGTGCAGGGGGGTGATTGGAGGTGCAGGGGGGTGATTGGAGGTGCAGGGGGGTGATTGGAGGTGCAGGGGGGTGATTGGAGGTGCAGGGGATGTGATGTGCAGGAGGGGGGGTGATGTGCAGGGGGGTGATGTGAGGTGCAGGGGGGTGATTGGAGGTGCAGGGGGGTGATTGGAGGTGCAGGGGGGTGATTGGAGGTGCAGGGGGGTGATTGGAGGTGCAGGGGGGTGATTGGAGGTGCAGGGGGGTGATTGGAGGTGGAGTGATGTGAGGTGCAGGGGTGATGTGAGATGCAGGGGTGATGTGAGGTGCAGGGGTGATGTGAGGTGCAGGGGTGATGTGAGGTGCAGGGGTGATGTGAGGTGCAGGGGTGATGTGAGGTGCAGGGGTGATGTGAGGTGCAGGGGTGATGTGAGGTGCAGGGGTGATGTGAGGTGCAGGGGTGATTGGAGGTGCAGGGGGTGAGGTGCAGGGGATGTGATGTGCAGGAGATGTGATGTGCAGGAGGGGGGAGGTGAGGTGCAGGGGTGATTGGAGGTGCAGGGGTGATTGGAGGTGCAAGGGGTGAGGTGCAGGGGATGTGAAGTGCAGGAGGGGGGAGGTGAGGTGCAGGGGGTGAGGTGCAGGGGTGATTGGAGGTGCAGGGGTGTGATTTGAGGTGCAGGGGGGTGATTGGAGGTGCAGGGGATGTGATGTGCAGGGGATGAGGTGCAGGGGTGATTGGAGGTGCAGGGGGAGAGAGTGGTGTGAGGTGCAAGGGGAGAGAGTGATCTGAGGTGCAGGGGGGAGAGTGATGTGAGGTGCAGGGGGAGAGTGATGTGAGGTGCAGGGGGGAGAGTGATGTGAGGTGCAAGGGGAGAGAGTGATGTGAGGTGCAAAGGGAGAGAGTGATGTGAGGTGCAAGGGGAGAGAATGATGTGAGGTGCAAGGGGAGAGAGTGGTGTGAGGTGCAGGGGGAGAGAGTGATGTGAGGTGCAGGGGGGGGGTGATGTGAGGTGCAGGGGGGGAGTGGTGTGAGGTGCAGGGGGGGAGAGTGGTGTGAGGTGCAGGGGGGGAGAGTGGTGTGAGGTGCAGGGGGGGAGAGTGGTGTGAGGTGCAGGGGGGGAGAGTGGTGTGAGGTGCAGGGGGGGAGAGTGGTGTGAGGTGCAGGGGGGGAGAGTGGTGTGAGGTGCAGGGGGGGAGAGTGGTGTGAGGTGCAGGGGGGGAGAGTGGTGTGTGGTGCAGGGGGGAGAGTGGTGTGTGGTGCAGGGGGGAGAGTGGTGTGTGGTGCAGGGGGGGGAGAGTGGTGTGTGGTGCAGGGGGGGGAGAGTGGTGTGTGGTGCAGGGGGGGAGAGTGGTGTGAGGTGCAGGGGGGGAGAGTGGTGTGAGGTGCAGGGGGGGAGAGTGGTGTGAGGTGCAGGGGGGGAGAGTGGTGTGAGGTGCAGGGGGGAGAGTGGTGTGAGGTGCAGGGGGGAGAGTGGTGTGAGGTGCAGGGGGGGAGAGTGGTGTGAGGTGCAGGGGGGAGAAGGATGTGAGGTGCAGGGGGGTGGGATGTGTGTGGTGTGCAGGGGGGTATTGTGTGTTTGATGTGGAGAGGGTGTATTATGTGTGGGTGAGGGGGAGATGGGGGTCTGAGAGATAGATGGGGAGTATCGCAAAGGTTGATAGTGAGGGGTTCTGGGGGAGATATGAGGATGATGATGATGATGATGATTTTACCCGTGCGGCCCAATTTTTTTTTTCCTTGGAGCAGTTCGGCCCTTCTCGCTTTACGAGTTGTGCAGGCCTGGTCTACAGCTTAAGGGACTGATTCTGTGTGTGTGAGAGATCGCTTAAACCCACAGAATCAGCCCCTAAATGTTTGACGCTTTCCTGTATGACATTTTACATACACCACTTTCAGAATAATAGCATACGTTCTAAATGCAAAAATGATTTCACAATACTCACAGATGAGAAAGGCACATTAACTTTATTTACACTGCTCAAAGAGCACAGAAAAACCAACAATCACAACTGCATTTATAGGATGCATGTCATTTTTTGATCAAATTAATAGTCTGGTAAGTAAACAAAACATTATTGGGTACAAGTGACACCGATCCTCTGACCATTTATTTATATTTTTTTTTATACTTTTTTTTAATATTTTTTATAAATTCAGTCTTGGGTATCAATCTTCCAATTGTTTGCATCATAATACCATATTCACATAATAAGCGGGAAAAATGGGTAAAATAAAACTACATTACCAAAAATATTGGACTCTTGCTGAAGGCTGCTAAACCTTTTGCCTTAAGACTTACAATGCTCTGCAAGCCCTCCAGTATCAAAAGGATTAAGATTATGAATAGCTTTTCAGATAACAGCCAAAAGAACAGTGTGTTGTTGTACAGCGTCTAGTGCAATTGTGGCAAGTACAGTTTAAAGAAACTAAGGGATTGGTGACGACCACTGCATATCTCCTATGCAAGAAAGGGGACAGGGACTGCTCTGCATTCACAAATGGGAGCAATTTTGAGGAACCTTCGCTCCTACTGTTTTGGCATGTAGAAAAAAAAAAGAAAAACATTTAAAACTATTTTACAACATAAAAGACAATATGGGACAAGATAACCAGCAGAATGCTCTACAGATCCAAAATGACAAACAACACAAAAAGGAAAACAAATAAAAAAAAAAGGTGCATATTTTCCTTTCAAAAGCATGTCGCTTCAAAAGGAAAATTCTGCTTATGCCTGAAAGCAGTTTGGTTAAATCAACATTATTCTCCAAACTATAGGCCTATTAACCGCTTCGATGAAGACGTTTCTACTGCAGGCACATCTGACACGGAGGGGGCTACGTACAACAATGATTGTTTAATGCTACAATTTTACAGGAAATACAACAAAAAAAAACCTAAAATAGCAGCAAATTTCACATGGCAAATATACACATGAGTTTACTCACATGATTTGCCCGATGCCAACAAAGTGCTCCAAGTTGAATATACAAGTAAAATTCACAAAATGTACCTAGGTACAAATATGAGAGTAGCTGGTGCCAAGTTGCTTATATAGCTATTGGATGTTTCTCTGAAATACTCAATCTAACTTGCCACAAAGCTTGTTTAATATATACAAATTCCAAAGGAGAAACTGGGGATAGAAAATACCGTCTTAATACAATCTGCTAAAGTCAAACTAAAAAGCAGCAGTGATTTAATCGGTGTATGGTGTCATATTAAAAAAGGTTTATAAATTTATCTAAAGCATGGCTTTAATTTGGTGTTAAAATTCACAATTTGGCACACCAGTGTATGTAGCAAGAAAAATAAAACCAGGTCCCCTTCCATCAACTCTTTAATCTGACGTGATTCTAATCTTTATAACTTTACCCCTATAGAGGCTAACATTGTTGGTCCTAGATGGACATAATAAAGGCCCAGATATTAACCACTTCACCCCCAAAAGCCACCTTAGTGACAACTTGCAATGGCCTGGCTATTACAGACATGTTTCATTCCATATGACCAGCAGGAATAAGGCACTGCAGGAGATTGATATCTGTCTAAGTTCCCCAGTTAAGGACCAAATTGCCCTTAAATTTGTATTATTTCTGGGGGTTTCAGAGCAATCAACTGAACCATAATTAAACACGGTGTCCAGGCTTACAAAAATGCAACTGGGGAGAAGATGTCAATGATGCACATCTACAGCTAAATGCTGTATTCATTATAAAAACGAAACTATAAAGCAGTTAAACTTTATGCATGTGAAATGGAAATCAGAAAAGCAACAATATATGGTGTCTCATTGTGGACCATAGCTATCTCTATATACAGATTAATATATAGTGAGGCTAACAGAGCGGTTCATTTTCTTCCCAATAAGTCGGGATGTTCTGTTACTCTGCGCTGTGGATCGTGTCGTCATTCTGTCGGTGAAGAACGCCCTTTCTTCAGCAGCTGCTTTCGCTATTTGCGCCTTCTTTAGCTCCCTGGGTAGGCAGAGAGTGATGCATTTTAGACACCATGAATTGAACCTTGGCAGGACCATAAAATTGAACGTACTAGGTTTCAGGTTAACCAAATAATGCTACACCTTAGCGCAGCTTAAATACCATTCAAGTAAACAGGATTTCGGCATTCTGAGGAATAGTGTCATTTAATAGAAAAGGGCCTACACACGTGGCACAGCCTGCCAGCTATTGCAAAATCCAAAATACAGAAAACTAGCCCTTGATCAGAATACTTACTTCTGAAGAAGTGCATTTTTAAACTTCTCAGCATTGAGCTCTATCCGTAATTGCTCTGCACTTTTCCTTGCAGCAGATAACAGTACAGAGTGTTTCACAAGAGCCACGGACGAAGGCCTTTTCTCTGGATCTGGAGAGATCATAATCTATTGGGGGTAGGAAAAATAAATAAACGGAGTCAGAAATACTAATCTGTTCCAAGATTTTATCAATATAACATGGTATTACAAAAAAAGGTTTAATTTTTACCTTGATTAAATCCAGCAGCTCTTGAGATAGTAATTGTGGCACCCGTGGCAGCTTTCCTTGCCGTATCTCATGCCACTGGTCTCCATTGGTCGGAAGTGGCTCAGCACCCGCAGCACACCACACAGTCAAAGCCAGTGCAAAGATGTCTGCTTTCGGTAAATGAGTGTAGTTCTAATAAAAAAAGAATAAAAAATAATGAAAACGGTATTGAATACAAAAATATAAGCAACACCAACAGCCCCATCATAAAGAGAAATATCACACCCCAATTGTACTCCACTCCTATTTTATAAGCCAAATGTACCCAATGATTGCACAGATTTATTTTCATCTTGCAACACTAGGTTAACGACAAAGTAACAGCGTCCATACCTCTTGTAAGACTTCATTTGCAAGGAAACGACTATCTCCTTCTTCTACTTGGGGACTGGACACCCTTGTTACATGGCCAAGGTCACCTGTAAAATAAAGAATGGGCACGCCTTACAAAATGAGTGTTAAGTTACAAACAGATCAACTTTTCAAAATGTACACCTAAAAACGGATACTTAACCAAGAGCTTTTCAATGTGTGCAGATAGTCATTTAAAACTCTAGGTAGCACCGTTACATTGCCTGTCACTTGGCTAAAATGTGCCCATTTCACACTAGCAGGTAAGACGTACCTATTTTAAATATAACTTTCCCAGAGGAACAATCCTCGTCATCACCTTCTTCCGTTGCCGTGTTTGGGACTGACGTCCGAGATATAAAAATGTTGCCTGAAAAATAATTTTTTGTTCAGTATTTCTGAACTGTCTATTAGCCATTTCTAAATACATCTTAACATAACCAAAATAGATAGGGGGTTCACTAAATGGCTGTCAGTGCAGCAGAAGAGGACCAAAGATACAAAGTTCTGTGGGGACGATCATGTGACCAGGCAATCACTAGATACAATTGGTGCACTGCTAGAGGGGGCAGGGATCAAAAAAGTGGTGTGCCAGCGCCTGTTTCAGAAGTGGAAGGGGATGTGACTTTGTAAACGGTCGCTATAGAAACAAAAAAATGCTTGTTACATTATAATACAGTAAAAGTGTCAGTTTTATTTTTTTTAATGCTACAAGTTTTTTTCTCATAGTACAGAACTGATAAAAAAATAAATAAACACGTTGGATAGTGCTTGGTCTGGAGCTTTAAGACAACAGAAATCAGGAAGCTGTGTGTATTTACTTACTTGGTTTTATATCCATGTGCACCAATGACATTGAATGAATATATTTTAGACCACTTGACACCTGCAAGAGCAGGTCCTTCAATTCTGACTCTGTGAAATAGTGCATAGTCCTATAATTGTCACTGATGGCATCTGCTAAACTACCACCTGTAACAAAGATACAATAAAAATATATTTGGAGGGAAAGTGTAAATGGTATTCAGCACTTTGTAAAGTACGGAATCATTCTTTCGTAACTGATAGGTAAGGCCGTTTCCAAAGTGGATATCACAATACACACTTCTTAGGCCGAGTTCAGGGTGGATGCTACGGCTGCGAGCTTCCGTGCCCCGCCGCACGCTCCTGCAGCCCAACGATTTGTGTCTTGGCTGCAGGAGTTGGGTCGCGGCGTGACGCAACTGTAGCCCGAAATATCATTTTTGGGTTGTAGCAGCAAAACGTAGCAGCGTAAACGCTGCACTTTGCCGTCGGTGGAGTTGCCACCGAACAACCCGAAATTGTGACGGACATTCGCGTGCATACAAGCGCGCACAAACACGCCCTACAGTGAAAGTAGTAGCAAGCGCTAGATAATGACCCTTTAGCTATAATACTTGGACACAAACTACACACTGGGCAAGGAGATCTCAAAGACAAGTCTACAATATTCAGCTTAGTCTGCAGGAGATTGCAGATATTAGCCTCAAACAAAAATGCACAGATCAGGAAAGAATGCAGTCAGAAAGCTTGGCCTTAATTTGAAATTAAATATTTAGTTAAATCTCTGCTATTTATTCAAGAGCGTTTCAGGGATGTTTGTTTATTGGCTTCCAATGAAGGGTACCTAGCAGTTTATCCCCTCTTTGCACGAATCTAGTCAGCCAAGTACTGCTAATCGCCGATAGACCAGATACAATTTAAAATGTCACTTGAATTTTTTTATTTTTTTAAAACACCGAAAAAACAAAATCAAGCTTTACTTACCATTACAATATTCGTTCTGAATAAGCATATGATCATCTTCTGCCCATGCCGAGTAGTATCGAACTACATGAGGGTGCTGGCCAAGCACAGCATGTGCATAAACTTCCCTTAGAGCGTTCTGCCTGTAACGAAAGCAGAGAACTCATTTACCTAGGACAACAGACCATAAGCACAAATGCTAAGCAATAGTTATAATGTATTACTTTAAGCTTCCAAGAAACACTCTTTAGCCAAGATCAGAGGATCCACAAAGTTTAAATTGCTAATATCAGCATTCTAGTTATGAACATGCAAATGAGCACACTCAGTATCACATTGCTTCCCCCCTTTGAGGGATTACTGGGCAGTCTCGTTTGCAGCAACACCCAGAATGCTGATATCAGAAATCCAAACACACTGATATTTACAAACAGGACTGGAGAACGTGATCTGGGAGCAGAGTGTTTGTCAAGAATGAATTTGAAACACTGCGCTAAAAACAAAACATTGCTGCGATACTTACTCATCGACCGAGCCTGCAAGAGGCTTCTTTGACCGTTTGATGGCATAGATACAGCCATCCAGTCTCTTCACACATTTAAACACAGAGCCAAATTCACCAGATCCAATCTTTTCCAGTTCATGAAACTCTGTTGCATATCGGGATTTCATGTTACTTTCTGTTATGGTTATCCTCTGTGGAGAAATAAATGCAATCTAGTTTTCCCAATAGCAAGACAAACACTGAGTAACAAACACTAAAAAGTAATCATGAAATACAACTTGTAATGCAGCAAACATGAAAAGGGGATTTAAGGCAGCAATTCCAGCTACTTTGTTTTTAGCCCATTTTCTTGGATGGGAGCCTGGGGGACCCTGGAACTGAACAGCATTATCTTCAGCTCCTTGAACCCCTGGTTCGCGAGGTACATGCTTGTGAAAGTACAGCATTTCAGGCCCCTCCAGGGAAAACAAAATGGCAGTTTAAATCTCCTGCATCACGCAGGCCAACAGGAAGCAGCAACGTTCTCCATTGCGGCTTCCTATTGGCCCATGTGACGCATGCTTATACACCAGGACAAACATGGCAAAGGTGTCACTAATACAATGCTGCAACATCATCTCTCCGAAGACGACAGTTTATCCCTCTTGGATACGGGAGCGAGCACCAACCCCCACTGCCATTTTGGATCTTCCTGTTTACTCGGAAGTACTCGCGACTCTGGAACTAAAGGGGGAGGGATGAAGAGATCCCTGGACTTTGGGCGCTCACAGGTTCAGATATTAAAAGAAGTAAATTGTAGGTGGGATTTCTCATAATAGAGAAATAGATTTAACATAATAGAAAATAAATGAATGCTCAAACTAAAAGTCATATCAAAATCACCAAGTAATTAAATCTATAATTTGCGTAGTTGTACATCGATTTGCTTACTTACCTTAGCAGGTCTAATATTTTCATCTTCTAATTCTCCATCGCTGCCTTCCATATCTTCACCACAAGAACTAAAGAATAAAAGGTAGTCATGATTACCGATTTTTTTAATCATTGCATATCTTCATTTGTAAACTTTGGTGCAGGTTATCGACAGCATTGTTTTAATAGCACAGTTCAAACAGCAGGAGAAAGATTATGCAACAGATACTGTGGCAGATCTACCTATACATAAGGGAGAGGGGAGATTAAGACAATTTATTTTCATGGCTAATGAATATATTCCATGGCCTTGTGGAACCAATTCGCTTACAAAATCTAAGACATCGTTCATCTCTATACAAATACAGTTCTGACCTTGACATGATATATCTTCTATCCATGTTTCAAAGGTGAAGGCAATGTTAACCGACATGATGCTGGAGAGGCCAATAAAAACACTAACAGCTACACGACGTTGGTAAAGCTTGAAGGATACTTTAATTAGCTTCCATGCAATACCTTAACCACGCCTGGTGAATACAAATAAACACTTTATTTTGTTGGTCATGAGCTGTATGATCATTTAATTCAAGTATTTAAAAAGCTGCTCTACCAAACAGGTGCTGTATGTAATAACCTGATGTGTGTTATGAACAAGTCTAAGTAAAATGAAACTTCTTGAAAATGGCACTAGGTAAATAGGCAATGCCAATCTTACTCATTCCAATGTGTTCTCTTCCGACTGCGACAAAGTCCAACTGAGGTTTGTAGAACCAAGGAATCTGGGGTGAAAGGATTGATGTTAACCTGAGGTGCCCTGTATACAGACTCAGGCTTGTCAGGTTTTTCTGCTTCACGGAAGAGAGAGCCACCTTTGCACCTCGCAGAACTGCTGGAGCCGATTCCCCGAGCTTTCGACAGTAAACTCTAGAAAGTTCGAGAGGAAAATAAGTCAAATTAATTCATACAAAGCAAACAATTCCATTTGTTGCTGAAGGTGGTCACAATTATTAATTAATGGCCATTTTCCCACTTTTCACATAGAAACTAATATTAGTGCAAGAGACCACACTTCTGTTTGGCATAGTTTGATCTAGTTTTGCTATTTAAAACCAAAATGAATATGCACATAAGCTTGAAACTGAACCTGAAGGCGATTTCACTAAAGGGAAACTATTGAATAGACTGAAGAAAAATCCTTGCCTGGAGAAAAGAAATACCAGACGTCAACCATCATTGACTTTAATGGCAGTCAGTGCTAGCGAAAATATCTTAATGCTAGTCTAGTGTCCCTTAGACGTTCTCAGGACAGCAGTATAGTTTGAGTAAGTCCTTATATATTCGACTTTGAAGTACCAAGGAAGGATTTCGCTTTCTAAATGATACACTGCCGCCTATTTTAGGAGTAGGCATATCAAGTTTTTTATTCATATTGTATGTGCTTGTTTGCTTTTATATTCAGGAGTACAGTTAAGCCATGTAGCTTTTTACCTGAAGTCTCAATGTAGAGTCTTACAAAATATAGTTGACCATATCCAATGCCTTATACCACACACATACTTATACAAGGCATTATGGAGGCAAAAATACATTAACATATCTTCATGCACTATTGCTCTACTGCAGGTATCACGCTGCAGAGGTACAAGTCACAGATTTAAAAGTTATGGAAGTGGAGAAATGAATACAGAGGTGTATTTAATGGCCCAATGCTTTTACCACAGCTTTTAAAAAATAAAAAGGGGGACTGATGCAGCAGAGTCAAACAGTTCAGGTATAATAAATACAATCGTATTTTGTTTCATAAATTAAAATAGCAATCCTGTGTGCTTTTTTCCTTTACACCACCCATTATTTTTAAAGGATGGGAACATAGGTGTTCCCGAAACTAAACTGCACTATTTACAGCTCCAGGGACCCCCTCGTCTCCAAGATACGTACGTACCAGTAAAGGTACAGCATTGCAGTCCCCTCCAGGGGAATCAATGGTGGTTGAAATTGTCCACATTACGCGGGTTAATAGGAAGCCGCAGCATCAGGTGTGGGCCCTATAAGGCCGTGCTTATAGTGCACGTGACGGCGACAAGCGAAGGAGCGAA
Source organism: Ascaphus truei (assembly GCF_040206685.1). NCBI lineage: Eukaryota > Metazoa > Chordata > Amphibia > Anura > Ascaphidae > Ascaphus > Ascaphus truei. The sequence continues at coordinate 25,612,382 of NC_134494.1, read as the reverse complement.
AACCTTAAGCCAGCAAAATTTGATTTTTCAAGTGCCGTCGCATCACGTGACGGCCTTTGAACAAATCAAATTGCCGGAATCCCGCAACCCGGCCGCCCAGCGAAACATAACTTTCGCTGGTGGCGACGGGTGACGTCACCCGCTGTCGCCACTATAGGCACGGCGTAAGCCTGCGTGACGTGGGAGATTTAAAAACACCAGAACTAATACCAGTACCGTATAACTGCCAAGATAAAACAATTCAGCACCAGGGATTTCCTAGTTCCCATCATGAAGGGATTACTACTTTTACTAAACAATTTATGTGGATTTATGGGCCAACAAAATTATAAACTACAACACCAAGAAAATAGATTGTTTACCTCACAAAAACAACGCCATACATCGCAAATCCAACTGAGGTCATGAGGCCTTAAATGTCACTCTAAACAGGCATTCCTTTACATCAGCTGCTCCCAACCTTTCTTATTATGAATTCAGTATGTACAGGGCTGACAAACGTTTGGATACCCCTAAGAAATGTCCACGCAATAGAATGATTCCACATAGTGGACACATTTAATTAGGTTATGGATGCAGGGAAATTGCCATTTTCCTCCTCGGTCACTATGGCCACTTTGTGCGTCTCCCAGACTGTCTCTCTCCCCCACCTCCTTGTACGTCTTCTGGTCTCCACAATTTTGGGAAACCCAAATTTACATGAAATGCTGCATGCTCTTTTTCTTACAGTTAAAAAATAAAGGAGGGACAGCAACCAGGGGGGTACCCCCAGAGCTGAACCACACTTTCTTACCAACATCCTTACTGGTAAATGTGCCAGCGTTTATTGTCTCCAGGGGAAACAGTGGTGTTTTAAGTCTCTTGTGTTACACTGTTAATAGGGAGCCGCAACATCACATCATCAGTTGCAGCTTCTTTAAGGGTTGCATGACATGGGTGGTTAAAATGCCAGGAAGTAACGCCGGTACCATTAGCTCCAAGTATCTCTGGAACCAGTGTGATCGTGAAGCTTAAAATATCACGGTTCTGCTTCCGGGACCCCTTGGTATACATCCTTAAATAAAAACAGGTTGAGGGGGGCAGAGGGGTGAAGAGGATGGGATTGCTGCTTGGAACCAAGTCAAGGATCATTTGCTCATGGGCATGGCAGCACAGATTCAGCAAACACATTTAAAACAAATAATTGATGTTGCGCTGGATACGTTTTTACGCCTATCCGGATTATTATTTTTTTAAACACACACACAGCCCCATGTTATGTATATTATACACAGCATGTCAGAAGGCATGTCAGAAGGCATGTCAGAAGGCATGTCAGAAGGCATGTCAGAAGGCATGTCAGAAGGCATGTCAGAAGGCATGTCAGCCATCAAGGCTGTATCCTTCAACCTAGCAAAGTAAATTAGCTCCATAAAGCGGTAAATGCATTGGTCCAAAATGGGGCATATTGGCATTTTCTGCAGTATTTTATTCCCAAAAGAAACTATAATGTACTCATATCCATATAGGAAGTGATAAACTATACTACCCTTTTTTATTTTACTTAGGATATATACACACAGCACCATGTAAGCAGCACTTTACAGCAGAATAGAATGCCTTATTCACATACAGATGTTGATATGACCCCCCCCCCCCCGTCCCCCCTAATATTGAAAAGCATCCTTAACAGGAACACCAATGGTTTTAGGCAATGATACTGTACATCAGCGGCATTTATGTATATATATATATATACCCGTGTGGATATCTATATACGGTATGTATATACCCCCTATGAAATAATTGCAACCTAGTAATAGCCTTGCATCAAGGCACGAATATCACAGGAGCTTATACAGAGGTACTGTGAGATATATAGGTTTGTCCAAGAGATGGAAGCTCAGTCTGACCAACACCTCACCCACTGTCACGCCCATCTCATTCAACCCGACATCAAATGATTCCACTCGTGTCAGCGAGGTGTCTACAGCAACAATGCCATGTCTCGCTTTCTTTTTTAATACACGTAACCTCTATCCCATCATATTGATGTATTGTGTATACGCCAGTTCCCCTCCCCCACTCAGGCCGAGCTGATCACATTCCGGGGAAGAAGGGTGGGGGAGGGGGGACATCTGCAGGATCCTCCCAAACAAGCTCGGGATTCAGGGGAGACTCCTTCATGGCCGTTATTAGAAAATGCCAAACCACTGTTTACAAAAGCCCGGCTGCCTTGCGTACAGGGACACGGGAGGTGCCGGTACCGCCCGATATATCCAATCCAGCCTGGCTGGCAGACCCTCGCACAACGTGCTCCCAACACATCGGCCATTTTCAAAGCCTCCATATTCAACCACGGGGGATGTTAACCCCTTCCCCGCCACATTGTCAGGGTAACGGGTCTGCGGTTAGCAGCCGGCGGGACAAGCCCCGATCCCCCCCCAAAAAAATACACGGAACTCCCGACATGCGAGGGTGGGGGGGGAGATGAGAGGATCCGATCCATAATATCACGGCACCCAACTCAACATAATGATTACATGCGTACACTGTGAGAATAAATATATATCCGCACGGGTGTGTATACATATATTAGTAATCTCCATATATAGTGTGGTTATACAGTATAGTAATCTCGTTATATAGCGATGCGTAGAAAACACATATATATATATATATATACACACACACGTGTGTGGGTTATACAGTATAGTAATCTCGTTATACAGCGCTGCGTAGAAAATATATATACATATATATACACACACACACACACACATATATACATATATATATTACACACACATATATTCATATGTGGGGTTCTCCATACCTTGGGGGTGTGCGGGGTGTCGAACAGCCGCAGCTTGCGGAAGGTTTTGTGGGGCGGGGTGCCCGGGCAGTCCGGGATCGGGGAGCTGGATCCTTCCCTCTGCTGTCTCCTGTAACCCCGGGGAGAGCGGAGCGGGGAACCCGCCGCCGCCGCCCCGCCACCGTAACCCAGCGGACATGGGGAACCGTCCATAAAGTAATCCCCGGGGGATTTCACCGGAGACGAAGAACCGAAACCTTCCTCCTCCTCTTCCCATGAGTCGGCCTCCTCCAGGGCAGCCACCCCCGGGCTCTCGCCTCCCTCCGGCTCCCCCCGCTGCTGTTCGCTGGGGTTGCGCAGCACGGACACCGGGGAATCGGACTCCTGGAAAGCCGAGTCCTCGCCGGTGCTGTTACCGTCCTCCTCATCGCAGTCGCTGGGAGAGAAGAGCAGTTTCTGGCGGATGGACGGGTTGCGGGGCGACGAGCTGAAGCCCAGGCTCATCTTCCACCACAGGGGGAATAAAGTAATACAAATGGGGGAGGTAAAAAAAATAACAAACAAAAAAACACGGACCCGCGATCACTAGGGGCTGGGGAGGTCAACCCGGTATCCCCCGTTACCTACAACCCAGCGACGACCCTCGGTTCGGCAGGTAGGAAAATGCGGCCTAGGCCACGGCAAGCCACCATGATTATATAATAATATATAATGTATATCTATAACGCGCCCGCCCGTCCGGTTATTAATATGAGGAGTTAAAGTGTCAAAAAAAAAGCTCTCTGTCAGACGAAGTCCCGAATTCAATCCACAAACAACAATAACAAGAGGCGGAGAGAGTGGAAGAGGAGGGGGGGTCGGGTGTCCGCGAATAGGCGACGTCTCACGGCTATAATCCAATGGCTCGGTCTGCGGGGGCAGAGGCGATGCTAATTGATCCAGGGGAGCCGCCGTGCTGCGCGCGCACTCAGGTCGCCGCAAGGGGCTTTTTTTTTTTTTTCTTGAGGTGGCGCGACCGTTAAAGTCACGAGGACATAGTGGGGCGGAGCCTGTGGGGTTGAGGAGGGGGGGAAGCAGCCAATGGCCGCGCGAGATTCGCTTTCAAACCGCTAAAAAAAAAAAACACACACATACACTGGTGGCGAGTAGGCCTCGTGCGCAGTGATGCGTTTTTGGCGCGAACTATGGGTGGAGGAGGAGCACGGGAAGCGCGACACCTGAAGAGAGGAGGGAGAGGATAATAAAATATAGCTTGATGGCATCAAAGGGATTGCGTCCTTTGTAAACACTGTACATGTTAATGGGATGGAAGTCCTAATTGACTCATTTGATTAGTCACCATATTGCTGCTGCTTCCCTCATGTGTGACACGTATCCTGTGGTGGTGTTGCCGTGTCCGCCATGACGCAGGCATTTAGTGTGCTAACAAGGGCGGGACACCTGTACACTACCAGAATATTACCCCATTTTAGGCGTAAAAAAAACCCCCTATACTGTGTGGTTAAAAAAGCCCCAAGTAGAAAGTTAACCATACAAGGGGTTATTTTTACACATGGAAAAAACGTGTAGTGCTAATCACATGGCTGCTAACACTAAATAAACACAAGAAGTAGGTCATTTTATTTATATCGCACCAACAAGTTACACAGCGCTGTACAAGGTTAAAAAGTACAAACAATAGGGATAAATGCAACAGGTACACTAATAACAAGGCAAAAGGAAATCAAGAGCTTACAATCTCAGGTCGCGCGTATAGTGCCCGGGACGGGTGACATCACCCGTCGCCGCTAGCGAAAGTTATATTTCGCGTTGCGGGATTTCTGGCATTTGATTGGTTCAGGGGCTGCCATGTGAGACGACCGCCCTTGAAAAATCAAATATTGCCAGCTTCCAAATTTGGCGATGCGACGTCGCTCCGTCGCATTACTATAAGCGCACGCAGTGGCGGCAATGTATTTGTTTTTGGGTGGCGTCGCCCATCGCGGGCACTATACGGACGGCCTAAGGCTGGGGCCATGGTGCCTTTGCCTGTGCAGAGGCGTGCGCGACCGTGACGTCACCCGCTTGAAGCGGGTGCGTTTTTCGGCCATGGTATGCGCGCCATCCGTGGCGTGTCTAGGGGTGTGCCAGTGACATCACGCTCAAGTGACTGGCCTGTCACGCCAAGAAATCCATTTGAACTGATTTCTTGCGCAACGTGCTCCTGTTTCTGTGCGCACGGGCCCGCACGCTAAATGGACGCTAACACTGCCTTTAGGCAGTCTGTTCGCTCAGCGTGCGGATGCGTCCACACGGTCTGCGGTACCATGGCCCCAGCCTAAGGCTGCGGCCCCGCTAGCGCTGAGCGGGCGGTGCTTGGCGAGGTGACTTGCATATATATATATATGCAAGTCCCCGCACACGGGTATGCGCTTAGGTAAATAAAAATGTTATATTGTCCCGCTCGCTCAATATTCGGCAATAACTCCCTCCCTCTGAGAGCGAGCAGACGCAGGACACCCGCCACGCATGCTTTGAGCGCCAGCGCGATCAGCGCTAGCGGGGACTCAGCCTTAGGCCTCGGGCATGGTCAGCGTTTATGCGCTGACCCGTGCTGAGGCGCGCTGCTGCTCGGCAGTGAGCCCCTGCAGCCGCAATGAGAGCAGCTTTAGCAGGGATTCGCTTACGCTTACGCAAATGTGCGGAAGCGTAAGTCTTAGCCAAATTTTAAATTCAAGCGCTCAAGGGAGCGCAGGGCAAGTCACGTGAGCGGTTCGCCCAATGAGGGCGAACCAGCTCCGTGACGTCACAGCCCCCCCCCCGACACGCCCCCGGACGGCGCACGGACCAAGGCCAGGGAAAGTACCCCGCTTTCCCTCAGCCTCCGCGCGCCTCAGCACGGCTGCTGCAACTCTGGATGCAGCCTTAGGCTGAGTCCATGGTGAGTAAGCCCGTGCGGAGGCGCGCTGAGGCTGAGGGAAAGCGGGTACTTTCCCTGGCCTTGGTTAGCGCGCCATCCGGGGGCGTGTCGGGGGGCGAGCCAGTGACGTCACGGAGCTGGTTCGCCCTCATTGGGCGAACCGCTCACGTGACCGGCCCTGCTCTCCCGTGACCGCTTGAAACGAAATTTTTCTTAAGACCTACGCTTCCGCACGCTTGCGGAAGCGTGCACGAGCCCCTGCTAAAGCCGCTCTCATTGCGGCTGCAGGGGCTCACTGGTACGTGCCTAAGTGCTGACCATGCCCGAGGCCTTAAGCTGCGGTCCCAGTAATGTCTGTGACACGCGCGCCCGGCGGGGGGGGGCGGCGCGTGCACAACGCTAACCGCGATCTGCGGTCTGACAGGGAGAGGGAGCTTGCGACGGGAGGGGGCGTGTGTCAGGGATTTGCGGGGGCGTGGCCATTACGTCACGCGGCTAGTTCGCCCTCATTGGGTGAACCGCCGTTGGGGGCGTGGCCACGCCTCCATTGCAGGGTTTGAACTCAATTTCATTCAGCGGGAAGATGCGTACTGGGCTCTCCCCCATTGAGGGGCGCTGCTTACACGCACAGCGCACGCCGAGCCGTGCGCTGTGGCAGTGACTGGGACCGCAGCCTTAGGCTACGTCTATACTTACTAAGACGGAGCGGAGGTGAGGCGAACCCACGCTGCGCGATCACATGTATTGTCCTCTTTGAGGATGCCTATAGATGGCGCCAGCGCACATCAGACAGAGCTCAGAACGGCGCGAAATTGAAGAAGACAGAGCCAAGTGATTTATTGCGCGATGGCATGATCACGTGACCTGTCTCCTCCAATCAAAGTGAAATTATATTTTCAAAGTGACGCCATTTTTTTGGGGGGTATGCAGGCGGTAAACACACACACACAACACAAACAACTTACACAACACACACAACATTCAAGTTAATTTCCATACCGGGGGAAGTGAACTTGTCTGCCCAGTGCTTCAGATGCTGAATCTGAAAAAATGCCCGTGGATCGGGATGTGAGGTAGGGAAGTGACGTCCTCACCGGAACGTCATTGCCACGCCTCCAAATCTTTATTGCCACGCCCCCAAATCGCGCCCGCTGCATACTCTGCAAAGCCATGAAAACGCTCAGGCTTTAGCAAGAGTATCGCAGCGTGGGTTCGCCTCCCGTCCGTCTTAGTAAGTATAGACGTAGCCTTAGTGTTATGTCGGGGAGGCTTGCAGATACAGTAGTAGTAAACGTGCACTGTAATTAGACATGCAGTCAAGTGGTGACGTTGATGGTCCAGAGACCCGCCCTTCCCTAAATCTGAGTCACAGTGATCATGTTCCCCTTACCGGTGATGTCAGTGTCTAACATATTCAGTATCAAGGTATAAATTCAGCACACTGATATAAATAACTAAGGTGTGGTTTCCGACAACCAGTAACAAAACATTACTGTTGTAATTGGTGAGCAACTTGAAATTGAGGAAATATAGCCTAATGTTATTTCAAGTAAAGGGGATACAGTTAATCAAAAACAATGACAAGTTAATTAAAACCATTAAAGTTGTGATTTTGTTTTTTTGCGTGTACTTCTTTTGTATTTTGTCAAAATCAATAAAATACCTTAAGAAACAAAACTTTAAAAAGTAACATTTTCAGGCCAAGTTGTCATTTTTCAGGCATGAATGTTGCAGAAAGTTTGCATCATTATTAGCAGATTAACGTATAATTTCCCCACAATCTATGTTGAGCTTTTTTTTATTCACATACTGTATGTACAGTTATTGTAAGGCTGGTTTGCAGGCAAGCTACCTCTTAAATTGAGTCACTCCTGAGTAAGCCTTTTAACAGAGATAAACGCTAAGCCCCAGTCTGGGATCTTGCCCTGACATGCATTGTGCACTTTTCATGCCTCAGGGTTCACACAGCTGGAGACATTCATTTTATCTAGTTACAGTTCAATGAATTTATATAGCTTAGTCAATTATGTGTAGTCATATTAATTGCGTTAGCATATTTTGCTAAAGTTGTAACTTTTGCTGATAGTGTGTAAGCATTTTGCTACTCACCCTTTGTTCACACAATGTGTACTTCAGTATTACCACTTAATACTGAAGTACTCTTTTACTCTGCACTATCGCAACTGGATTAACATGGCTATTTCTATTTAATTCACACAATGCAGAATTTATGTGTTTGCTATTTGGCGTGATTTTGTTTTGCTTTTATTAAATTAAGATTCTTGGAGCAAGTACCCATGCATGGAAAATTCTGAGTACAGAGCTATGTCAAAAGAATTATATTAGTACTAGCAGTAACCGGCGGAACATACGCTAATCTAGCAGATCTTAAAGGTTATCAATTAAATATTACTCTATGTTTTCACCCCTCCCTGTAGCCTTGCTTTCTCTTGTCCCCTCTTCCCCACCTTACTCTTTTCTCCATCATGCCCTGCTCCTCTTTGCACTCTCTTCTCCCCACTCTTTGCATTTCCTGCCTTATTGTATCTGCTCCTCTCTGTTCACACTACACTCCCTCCTCGTCATCCCTCCATCTCCTCCTAACCTTGCTGTCTGTCTCTCTGTCTCATCTCCCCTCCTTGCTGTCTATCCTCCCCTCCTTGCTGTCTCTCTCTGTCTCCTCTCATTGCTGTATCTCTGTCTCCTTTCCCCCCGCCTTAGTGTCTCTCTCTCTGTCTCATCTCCCCTCCTTGCTGTCTCTCTGTCTCCTCTCATTGCTGTATCTCTGTCTCCTTTCCCCCCCTTAGGCCTCAGTTCAGGGTGCCAGAGGCAGGAGTTGGAGGGAGGGAGGGCGGCAGTTTGCTGGGCGATGTGTGTTCATCCCCAGCAGACTGTTTCAGGAGTTGAGGAGGGGGCGGGGCTACAGACGGCAGGTAAAAAGGATCCAAGTTGCAGTCATGAAATCATTCTCAAGAATGATTTCATTGGCTGCCGAGGTCCCAGTGACGCTGCTGCAGCTTCAAAAAACGATTTTTTCGTTTATTGAAACTGTAGCCAGCGTCAACTCCTGGCTTCGGAGACAGGGCAGCTGCTACCCTGACAACCAGTATTCAATTTGAATACTTTGTGTCCCACGGCAGCTCGCACGGCAGTACGCCCTCCCTCCGAAGCCTGCACCCTGAACGAGGCCTTAGGCCTCGTTCAGGGTGCCAGCTGCAGGACTCGGAGGGAGGGCGGGAGGGAGGCAGTGCTGCAGTTTGCTGGGTGATCTGTGTTTATCCCCCAGCAGACTTTTCAGCGTTGGGGAGGGGGCGGCGTTACACACAGCAGGGTAAGTATCCAAGCTGCCTTGGTCCCTGTGACGCTGCTGCAGCTCCAAAAAACGAAATTTTCGTTTATTGAAACTGTAGTCAGCTTCAACTCCTGGCCTCGGAGACAGGGCGGTTGCTACCCTGAAAACCAGTATTCAAATTGAATACTTTGTTTCTCACGGCAGCACGCACGGCAGCACGCCCTCCCTCCGAAGCCAGCACCCTGAACGAGGCCTTAGTGTCTCTCTCTCTGTCTCCTCTCCCCTCCTTGCTGTGTCTTACTCTCCTCCCGTCCTTACTTGCTGTGTGACTAGTCAGAAACAGGGTGTTGGACCTGGTAGGCTCTGGCACATGACATCATACTGGTGACATCATAATGGGTTGCAGACATCCTTAGCTTTTTTTATATATATATAGATATACTGACGTGATGGGACGTGTTTGTATTGTTTAGATTGATCTGATTATAGGAATATACTGAATACACTGACGTGATAGGACGTGTATTTAGATTTATAAAAAGAGATGTTTGATATTGTTATCTACGTATCAATCAATTGCTCTATCAAAGTACATTTATATTGTGCGACGTTAAGCAACATGGGGCGTGTATAGTATTTGTTGGTAACAGCTATACCATAAACAATATGTAAATATCCACTCCTTGGCTGTTCTAGGGTGAGTGACAGGCCGATCAGCCTATCACAGAGGGGGGGATGTGCAGTCTCATTGTTTATCTCTGGGTGAGTGACAGGCCGTTCATCTTAATACAGAGGGATGTGCAAACAGCATTAGGTTTTTATATATAGATTACATTAATTGGGACATTAACACCTGTCACTCTCCCTGTGCACCCTATTGCCATTAAAATCCCCTCCCCCATATCTATAAAGCAAATTACCCCAAACTAATAGAATCCTTAAGAGAGGACATACAAAAATGGTCAGCTCACAATATTTCCTGGATTGGGAAAATATTTAGCATGAAAATGAATCTCCTCCCACGTATTTTATACTTATTCCAGGCATTACTGGTGCCACTGAGACTGAAGGATATGCTCTCGCTTCAGTCTGTGATCTCCAAGTTTATCTGGGGAGGTAAAAATATGTTAGTAAAGGGGATGATATTGATGAAAACAACTTTAGCTTGGGGACTAGCGGTACCTTGCCTGTTGTCCTACTATAAAGCGTCACAATTATGTCAAATTTCCCAATGGCAGATAAACCCAGAATTGAAAAGATGGGTGGCAATGGAAGTTTGCTCCCCACTGGATTTAAACAACCTAATCTGGCTACCTAAAACAGCACGTAGGTCTGTTAACACGCCGCTATCCTCAATGACCATGTCCTTGTCAATTTGTGAGGCCTCTAAATTCAAATGCGCCCTGGCCACTAGAAACTCGTTGATGACCCCTTTGTGGGACAACCCAGACTTTGCTCCAGCTATGATTAGCAGCATCTTCTCAATCTGGAAACAAATAGGCTTTGATAGATTTAGAGATCTGCAGGGAAACAAAGGTATCAAATCATTCGACCAAATTAGACAAAAACATTGCCCACTCCGAATTCTTTTGATACCTCCAGATTACAGCATTCTACAATAACTCCCCCCCCCCCCCCCCCACCCTCCACTAACTACATTTGAAAAGCTCTGCTCATAGAGACTGACACTATCAGACTCACATCGCGGATGTATAGAGAAGTGATCGGTTCTGGGCTTGAGGTGAAACAAAAATGAAACTATATGACACGGGGAGGCGGAGCTGGGTGAAGTCTTAGAGGATGAAGATTGGACGGCAATAGTCACGGCGGTATCTAAGATCTCAATATGCACAATGTGACGGTGAAGGGGTAACCAGGCCATCAATAAAGGTATTATGTCCGGCGTGTTACCTCTGAACCATATTGGTGGGTTTAGAGTGTCAGCTCTTGGACCCATTGGTTGTGCATGAAATATGTGTGATTGGGCAACAATAAAGAGTGTGTAGAATCCTCCCGAAGGGGGTGTTAGCGCTGCACAGCCGAAATGAAGGACTTGCTGGAGACTGATGATATGATTATAGAAAAACTTTATTGCATAGTGCAAGCAGATCCTCTTGACGCGTTTCTGCCTAGTTGGCAGGCCAAACTAGCCAGAAACGCGTCAAGAGGATCTGCTTGCACTATGTGCAATAAAGTTTTTCTATAATCATATCATCAGTCTCCAGCAAGTCCTTCATTTCGGCTGTGCAGCGCTAACACCCCCTTCGGGAGTATTCTACATGCTCCACAGATTGCAGCTAGCACGCCGATTCGCTGACATAGTTGATATCCAGCTGCTCCTGTTCCCTGTCCGGAAGTCTCGTCGCGGCCGCCGGTCACGTGACCGCCCACCGCGATCAAGCGGGTGAGGGTTGGCGGTGAAGACACCATACATCTACCGTGGCGGTGAGGCGCTACACTTATTCATTAAGTGCAACCACAGCAGTTCCTGTTTTGGATCGGGGAGTCTCGCCGCGGCCGCCGGTCACGTGACCACCCACCGCTAGCCAGCGGGTAGCGGGTAGGCGGCAGGTATGCAGCTCATTATCCATGGCGGTAGGGTTCCACAATTTTATTCAACTTATTACGCGCAATGACAGGTCAGTCAAACAGGAGCAGCCTTACCATTTAAAGAAGATTCAACTAAAGGTACTGCATCGTTTACCCCATTAACCTTTGTATTTATAAATAGGTCTCCTTATCTCAACTATTTGGTGCTTATGGCAAGCCTGTTGCTGGAGGAGACATTACATAAGGTTATATTCATTCATGTGGGGTTATAACAGAGTACCATATTCATTGATTTCATATATACAGGACTTTGTTTTTTCTGAGCGTCTGAGGGGTTAATCTGTGATTCACCCGTGGTTTACAACAATAAAGAGTGTATGTGTGTTTTACCTTTCCAGGAGTGCTAACCAGTGGAGATTCACAGGCTATGAGTTTCAAGGGGGGTTTTGCGGAAAAAGTGTTGTCAAATTGTGTCTAGGTAGATGGGGCCCAGATTGGCTGGCCACCCCAAAAATCAGATTCCCGGTGACATATAGGCACAGAGAATACATATAAAGTTTTAATGAGGTGGTATTTCACCCCACTCAAATTATCTACATTTATACCGGGATACTCCCCGCTGTGCTCAAGACAGTGTGGAGAATCCGCTGACCTGTTACATATGCTGTGGTCCTGCCCTCAGATCGTCCCTCTCTGGGAGAAGATTAGAGGTTGGCTTCAGAGGATTTTTGACCTCACAATTCCAATGGACCCGTGGCTATTTCTCCTAAACAGATCAACACCGGGCCTATCCAAAGCAGGGAACAAACTGGTTGCTCATTTCACAACAGCGACAAGGTGTGAGATTGCAGCATTATGGAAACAACATGAAATTCCATCAATTCCCAAGATCAGGAACAGAATTTGGTTTGTGTGCCAGATGGAAAAATTAACAAATGTAGTTAGTGACACTGGCGTCAATTCCCTAAAAGTCTGGACGCCATGGTTGGCACAGACAGACATCCCAGGGGTAGAGATGAACACAATTTGGCTTTGGTAGTTACAGGGGCATTCTCGTTTGATGGGTGCAATACAGGGGGCTGCAGGAGATACAGAGAATCTTAAAATTAGTGGAGAACCGAGACCTTCGGAGACTCAAGTATCCATACCCCACTGGCAGTCGCCTAATACTCTATATACCTCTTGACAAAGTGACGCCTAGCAGAGGGGAGGACTTAGTTGGTACTTTATGTATTTTTCTTTGGATCTATTGTTAAAATTTGATTTGCATTGGTGGTTAAAAGAAACAGTGGATGTACGCTATGCCTCTATCATGCATTAAAAAAACAATAAAAATTAAAGTTAAAAAAAAAATCCCTTACCCCAGTGTTTCCTGGATGAGTGAGAGGCCGTTCCGTCTAAGGGCTGGTCCCCGCTGGGTACTGCAGCGCCCGCTGTGGCGGACGCTGCAGGGACGAGAGCCCTCCCCTCAATGGCGCCGGGCCCGCTGCGAGGGGGGGCCGCAGCGCTGTGGCGCGAGTTGCTACTGCTCTCAATAGAATTGAGAGCAGGACTCGCTACGGAGCGCTAAGCCCACGCCCCCCGGCGGTTCAGCTGGGTGACGTCATGGCTGCGCCCCGTCACTCCCTCGCCACGCCCCCCCCGCCCCCCCGGTCTTTTGGTCTGCAGCTCCCTGCAGACCGGGGAATTGGCTGCACGCGCCGCCAGTTCTCGCGGTGCGCGCGTGCAGCGGAGGTACTGGGGCCTCAGCCTAACACAGAGGGGGAGGGATGTGCAGTCTTAGTGGCTTTCTCTGAGTGTGTGGCATGCCGCTCAGCCTATCACAGAGGGATGTGCAGACATCCTTAGAGAAATATATATAACTAGCTGAGAGACCCGGCGTTGCCCGGGATGTAAATGCGTAATAGGTAGTATTATTTATAACTCGTGGAACAATAGGTGAGTATTTGTTGTAAAGGTTTCGGGGGGGGGGGGGGAAAGGGGAGCGGGGGTGGAGAAAGGGGAGCGGGGGGGGGGGAAGGGGAGCGGGGGGGGGGAGAGAAGGGGAGCGGGGGGGGGGGAGAAAGGGGAGCAGGGGGGGGAGAAAGGGGAGCGGCTGTTGGCCCCCCCCGTTCCCCGTGACTCCCCCCCCCGTTCCCCGTGACTCCCCCCCCCTGTTCCCTGTGACTCGCGCTCCCCCCCCCCCCCCCGGCGCCCGCTTGGTCCCCCGATGTGCCGTCCTGCTGAGTGAGGCGTGCAGGCGGCTGCAGGAAGCGCCCTGTGTGGGCCTAAGACTCGCGCTCCCCCCCCCCCCCCCCGGCGCCCGCTCGATGTGGCGTCTGGCTGAGCGGCGGTAGGAAGCGCCCTATGTGTGTGGGCCTGAGGCTGAGGCGGCATGCGCCGTGGGCCTGAGGCTGAGGCGGCAATGCGCAGTGGCCCTGAGGCTGAGGCGGGACGCGCAGTGGGCCTGAGGCTGAGGCAGGACGCGCAGTGGGCCTGAGGCTGAGGCGGGACGCGCAGTGGCCCTGAGGCTGAGGCGGGACGCGCAGTGGGCCTGAGGCTGAGGCAGGACGCGCAGTGGGCCTGAGGCTGAGGCGGGACGCGCAGTGGGCCTGAGGCTGAGGCGGGACGCGCAGTGAGGCTGAGGCGGGACGCACAGTGGACTTACCTGAGCGGGGTGGGTAGCGCCGGGGAGGTAAGGGAGCGGCTGGGATAGGAGGGCCGTGCTTCCCGTCCGGAGCCAGTGCAGGACGGCGCACGTGAGGGGGGGGAGGGGGGCGGACAGAGGGTGTGTGTGTGTGTGTGTGTGTATAGAGCTGCTGTGTTGTGTGTGTGTGTGTGTGTGTGTGTGTATAGAGCTGCTGTGTTGTGTGTGTGTGTGTGTGTATAGAGCTGCTGTGTTGTGTGTGTGTGTGTGTGTGTGTGTATAGAGCTGCTGTGTTGTGTGTGTGTGTGTGTATAGAGCTGCTGTGTTGTGTGTGTGTGTGTAGAGCTGCTGTGTTGTGTGTGTGTGTATAGAGCTGCTGTGTTGTGTGTGTGTGTGTGTGTATAGAGCTGCTGTGTTGTGTGTGTGTGTGTGGGCCGTCACTCCGCCTCAGGCCAATGAGAGGTGTGCGGGGGCGGGCGACCCAAGGGACCAATGAGATTTCCCCTAGGGACACCGGACATCCAGGCAGGCAAACATACAGTGCTTTCACTAATCTTATACTATACTAGCTGAGAGACCCGGCGTTGCCCGGGATGTAAATGCGTAATAGGTAGTATTATTTATAAATCGTGGAACAATAGGTGAGTATTTGTTGGAAAGGTTGGATAATAATTTTGAAAAGAAAGATGGAATAAAATGTAATACGATGTTGTAAAAAAATGGTTTATTGTGAACACACCACAGTACAATGTATATTTTGGTGACATAACAGATGTAAAAATGTGAGGCGTGTATCCTGCTAGGGTGTGAGGCGGCGGGTGGCGCGTGGGTTGTGAGTGCTGTCTGTGAGTGGGGGTCCTGCTAGGGTGTGAGGCGGCAGGTGGCACGTGGGTTGTGAGTGCTGTCTGTGAGTGGGGGTCCTGCTAGGGTGTGAGCGTGTGTGAGGCGGCGGGTGGGTGTTCAGTACGGGTGGCGCGTGGGTAGTGAGTGCTGGCTGTGGGTCGGGGTCCTGCTAGGGTGTGATGCGGCGGGTGTGTGGCGAGTGCGGGTGACAGCTGGTCAGTGATATTGTTGCGTAGGGGCAGGAGGCGCCAGGTGTGTGTCGAGTGTGTGGGGTGGGTGAGAGGCGGCGGGTGTGTGTCGAGTGGCGGGGTGTCTGTTTAGTGCGTGCGGCGGCTGTGTGGCGCGGGGATGTGAGCGGTGGGCGGGTGAAAGGCAGAAGTGCGGGTGGGCGAAAGGCAGAAGTGCGGGAGGGCGGACGAAAGGCGTTGAAGGAGGGGAGGTGAGGTCGGAGGGGGTGGTGGGGGATGGTGAGGGGAGGTGAAGGGGGGGCGGAGGGGAGGTGAAGGGGGGGCGGAGGGGAGGTGAAGGGGGGGTGAGGGAGGTGAAGGGGGGGTGAGGGGAGGTGAGGATGGGTGGTGAGGGGGGGGGTGGTGGGGGATGGTGAGGGGAGGTGAAGGGGGGGCGGAGGGGAGGTGAAGGGGGGGGCGGAGGGGAGGTGAAGGGGAGAGGTTAAGGGGGGGTGAAGGGGGAGAGGTGAAGGGGGGGTGAGGGGAGGTGAAGGGGGGGTGACGGGAGGTGGAGGGGGTTGCCGGGAGGTGAAGGGAGGGGGGGTGACAGGAGGGGGGGGGAGGTGACAGGAGGGGGGTGACAGGAGGCGTGAAGGAGGAAGGGAAGGGGGAGGTGGAGGAGAGGAAGGGGGAAGAGGGAGGTGGGGCAGGAGGGGAAGGGGTGAGGAGAAGGGGGGAGGGGGAAAGGGTGGGGGGGGGAGGTGGGGGAAAGGGTGAAGGGGGGGAGGTAAGGGTGAAGGGGGGAGGGGTGAAGGGGGAAAGGGGGTAAAGGTGGGGGAGGGGAAAAGGGGGGAAAGGTGGGGGAGGAGGGAAAGGGGGGAAAGAGGGGTGGAGGGGGGAAGGGGGTGAAGGGGGTGGAGGGGGGGAAGAGGGGAGAGGGGGGATGGGGAAAGGGGGGAGGTGGAGGAGGGGAAGTGGGGAGGTGAGGAGGGTAAGGGGGGAGGTGAGGAGGGTAAGGGGGGAGGTGAGGAGGGGAGGTGGAGGAGGGGAAGGGGGGAGGTGGAGGAAGGGAAGGGAGGAGGGGGGAGGTGGAGGAGGGGGGAGGTGGAGGAGGGGAAGGGGGGAGATGGAGGAGGGGAAGGGGGGAGATGGAGGAGGGGAAGGGGGGGACATGGAGGAGGGGAAGGGGGGAGGTGGTGGGAAGAGGGGGGAGGTGGTGGGAAGGGTGGAAGAGGGGGGAGTGGTGGTGGGAGTGGGGGAAGGGGAGGTGGTGGGAAGGGGGGAGGTGGGAAGGGGGAGGTGGTGGGAAGGGGGGGAGGTGGTGGGAAGGGGGGGAGGAGGTGGGAAGGGGGTGGGAAGGTGGGAAGGGGGGGGGGGTGGTGGGAAGGGGGGGGGCGGTGGAAAGGGGGGGGGAGGTGGTGGGAAGAGGGGGGGAGGTGGTGGGAGGTTGTAAGGGGGAGTGAAGGGAAGGTGAAGGGGGGTTAGGTGGGGTGGAGGGGAAGGGGGCGGGGGGGGTGGAGGGGAGGTGAAGGGGGGGGGGGTGGAGGGGAGGTTAAGGGGGGGTGTGGAGGGCAGGTTAAGGGGGGGTGGAGGGGGGGTGAAGTGGAGGGGATGTGGAAGGGAGGGGAAGTGTAGTGAGGTGGAGGGGAGGTGGAAGGGAGGGGAAGTGA